>NC_138564.1:12078871-12351924 GCF_964273705.1 Natrix helvetica
GAGAGAGAGAGAGAGAAAGAATGGAGGCAGGCAGTCATGTGTGAGCCATGAGCTCATATACGGTGATTTCTTCAGAATCAGAATAGAGCTGGAAGAATAGAATAGAATGAGAGAGTTGGAAGGGACCTTGGAGGTCTTCTAGTCCAACCCCCTGCTCAGGCAGGAAACCCTACCCCACTTCAGACAAATGGCTATCCAATCTCTTCGTAAAAACATCCAGTGTTGGAGCATTCACAACTTCTGGAGGCAAGTTGTTCCATCGATTAATTGTTTGGAAGTTTCTCCTCAGTTCTAAGTTGCTTCTCTCCTTGATTAGTTTCCACCCATTGCTTCTTGTTCTACCCTCAGGTGCTTTGGAGAATAGTTTGACTCTTTCTTCTTTGTGGCAACCCGAGATATTGGAACACTGCTATCATGTCTCCCCTAGTCCTTCTTTTCATTAAACTAGACATACCCAGTTCCTGCAACCGTTCCTCATATGTTTTAGCCTCCTCCTCATCTTTGTTGCTCTTCTCTGCACTCTTTCTTTCCTTGGAGGTCTTCTAGCTGAGCTCCCTGCTCAAGCAGGAGACCCTATACCACCTCAGAGGAGTGAGTGTCCAGTCTCTTCTTGAAAACCTCCAGCGATGAAGCAGCCACACCTTCTGGTGGCAAGCCGTTCCATTGGTTAATTGTCTTCCCTGTTAGGAAGTTTCTCCTGAATTCTGGGTTGCTTCTATCCTTGATTAGTTTCCCTCGATTGTTTCTTGCCTTGCCTTCTGATGCTTTGGAGAATAAATTGACCCCCTCTTCTTTTAACCCTCAAATATGGAACGTTGCTATCGTGTCGTTGAGGCTCTAGAAAGAGTGCAGAGAAGAGCAACAAAGAGGATTAGGGGGCTGGAGGCTAAAACATATAAAAGAACGGGATACGTGTAGTTTGATTAAAAGAAAGACACGATAGCAGTTGGAATAGCATTATTCCAATATTTGCAATGTGACATAGTGCATTCCAGTGAATTCATCCTAAGGAGACCATTATTATTATTATTTTTTGGGAGGGACGACAATTGTAGGATAAACATCTAACCCATCCATAAGTCAAGATGAGATAAGGGCATTCCTAGAGGAATCCACCACCCATCCTGGCCAAAAGCAATTTTTTCCCATCTTCTGCCAGACTCCTCCTTATTGGGTTGGAAGGATTACCTCTAGCTCCCTTCAGGGAGAGGAAATTAAAGTCCAGGAACTGCAGTTTCCACCTGAGTTAAGTGCTAATTAAAACCCCCCACACCTTCCTTAACAGGGGCAGGAATTACCCTGGGGGTGTTTGTAGAAATTAGAAGGTTGTGAGGTGGTTGTTGGTTTCCCCCCCCCCCCCGCTTTAATGCCCATTGGGGAAAAAGTTGTAAAATTGTCACACCTGGTTTGCAGAGGGGGATTGCTATCAGGTGTTCCCTTTGTTACCTGTGGCAGGTATAAGAATGATTCCCCTGGAAGGGTAAAGGGCTCGTTTTTGGCCGATGGAGGTCAGGGGGCCCTTGGAAAGACAGATCCGAGCTTGTCCTAGGGATTTGCGGGAGGTGGGGTGGGCATGGAAACGATTTGGAATCGTGCCCTCTGTTGCCCTAGAGGGACCTCTCTCAATCTCCGTCAATTTGTTTTGTTTTATTTTTATTTATTATTTAATTTGCCGGCCATGTACGAGATAGCAGGTAGAAGTATAAACATGGACATGAAAATAAAATAAAATAAGTACAGGTAAATGGAGACAGTAGGATAGGAATGGGGCGAGGTCTACAGTAGACTGTTTGAGGTTGAAGCTATGGAGGTTTGAGGATGTAACAACCATGCCCACCAAGCCACGCCCACCAAGCCACGCCCACCAAGCCACGCCCACACAACCGGGGTAGTAAAAAAAAAAATGAATTTCACCTGGGAAACAGAAAACTAAACCGAAGCGTGTCTGATAACTTCATTGGCACAGGGATTTTTACGAGCAGAGGTTCAAATCCCAGTAAGGGTATGGCTAGCTGATGAGAGCTAAATAGCTTGAAATAGATCTATACTAGTCTCCCTTTATTTATTTATCAGCACAAATACAACACACACACACACACACACACACACACACACACACGTGTTGTATTTGTGCTGATAAATAAATAAAGGGAGACTAGTATAGATCTATTTCAAGCTATTTAGCTCTCATCAGCTAGCCATACCCTTACTGGGATTTGAACCTGGGCATACCAGGGGTTGTAACACAAATCCATATGTGCGTGTGTGTGTGCGTGTGTGTTTGTGTGTGTTGTATTTGTGCTGATAAATAAATAAAGGGAGACTTGGGCATACCCGGGGTTGTAACACAAACACATATATATGGATTCTGTGTTTATATCTTGCAGCAGTTAAAGAGGCCTGGCGAAACTTGGTTCCCCCTTTTGGTCTCCCACTTGGCAAAAAGAACTGGAATCCTTCTCGCCGAGGTTCACACGCTCCAGCCCAGGAGAGTGTGAACATCCCATGGGAATCCCAAGAAATGGGCCTTGCATCCTGAAGTGAGGGGAGGGGAGGCGGGAGGGTCCGTTTTCCTTTTTCTCACAACAGGGATGTGCAACTGTTTTTTTCAGGCCAGGAATGACACTCCTCTTATCGCCTTGCGTCGGGGGCACAGTCTCCCCTGTCCCTCAACCGTGGAGAATCACAACGCAGAATGGCCTGGGTGGCAAAAGAAATTTAAAGCCCTCATTTATCTTCTGTGGATAGGATAAGATAGGATAGGATAGGAGGTGGAGGGGAAAGGAGAGCAGGAAGAGAGGAAAGGGAGAGGAGGAGGAGGAGAGGAGGAGAGGATAGGATAGATGAAGGACAAGGAGAAGGAGAGGAAGAAGAGAGGAGAGAAGGAGGAGAGGAGGAGGAGAAAGAGAAGGAGGAGAAGGAGATGAAGAGGAGGAAGAGAAGGAGGAGGAGAAAGAGAAGGAGGACAATGAGACAGGAGGAAGAGAAGAAAGAGAAGGAGACAGGAGGAAGAGGAGGAAAAGAAGGAGGAAAAGAAGGAGATGAAGTAGGAGAGGAGGGGGAGGATGAAAAAGAAGGAGGAGACAAAGAGGAGGAAGAGGAGGAAGAGAAAGAGGAAAAGAAGGACAGGAAGAAGGAGAGGTGGAGAAGAAGGAAAGGAGGAGAGGAAAGGAGAGAGGAGGAAGATAGGAAAGGGAGAGGAGGAGAGAGTAAGATAGGAGAGGACGGGAGGAGGAGGAGAAACAGAAAGAGGAGAAGGAAAGAGAGAGGGAGGAGAAGAAGAAGAAGCAGAGAGTCCAGTTGCTTCCAGAAAAAGCCCCTTTGGGACAACCGTAACCTGTATGTCTGAGAACCTCTACAGACTTTAGAGCTGGGGTACCAGACTCAGCTTGCTACAGGACTTTCCTTCTTCGAACCTCCGTGCTTCTTACCTGGATTGGGGGATTTTCATCCCAGGTGCCCCCATCCACCGCTGGAATTCCAAGCGAGAGAGATTTGGATTGCCAGCCCTTTCCTCCCAGCCCTTCTCACACCCTCCCCCACCCCACCCCATCCCCGCCACGGATCCCAGAGCCGAGATGTTTCTGGGGCCCCTTTCAGTCATCAGCCCCTTATCGCCTTCGGGGAATGCAATTTGGCAGGCCTTGGAAAAACACCCGGGAAGGGAAAGAAAAACAGCCCGGGAGAGTCCAGGGGCAGCAAAGACCCTCCTGGCCCTCAATCGATGGGAGGGAGCCCAAATGCAAAGTTGAAGCTGTCCCAGGTACGGGAGGCATCGGAAATGGAGGCACCATCGTGCCACGGGGAGAGAAGCCGCTTCCGTGGGCTGCTCTTGTTCAAAGCCCAAATGGGTTTGGATGTGCGTTTTAGTTCAGCATGGTGCAAAAAATGTAAATAGAATAGAATAGGAAAGAACAGAATAGGAAAGAATAGAATAGAGAATAGAATAGAATAGAATTTAAAATAGAACAGAATTTAGAATAGAATAGAATTTAGAAGAGAAGAGAACAGAATAGAATAGAATTTAAAATAGAACAGAATTTAGAAGAGAATTTAGAAGAGAAGAGAACAGAATAGAATAGAATACAGAACAGAATAGAGAATAGAATAGAATAGAGAATAGAATAGGGAATAAAATAGAATAGGAGAATAGAATAGAATTTAGAATAGAATTTAGAATAGAATAGAGTTTAGAATAGAGTTAGAATAGAAAAAATAGAATAGAATAAATTTAGAGTAGAACAGAGTAGAATAGAATAGAATTTAAAATAGAATAGAATTTAGAATAGAATAAATAGAATTTAGAATAGAATAGAATAGAATAAATAGAATTTAGAATGTCAGTCTATCCATCTCTGTGCAGTCCAATATTTTCCGAATAATATTTTCATCTGGTGGAGCTTTCTCATTTTTCCATATATTGTGCAAATGCGATTCTCACTGCTGTCAATATGTGTCACATTAAATAGAGAGTCTCTTTGTCATAGCTTTCTGCTATTAGACCCAACAGAAATATTTCTGGTTTTAAGTGTTTACGTTGCCTGATCACTTTTTCCAACCATGTGATGTATTTTCCTCCAATATTTTCTTGCCTTCATACATATCCACCACATATGATCATAAGTATTGCTGAGAGACAGAGACAGAGACACAGAGAGAGAGACAGAGAGAGACAGAGAGAGAGACAGAGAGAGAGGGAGAGAGAGAGAGAGAGAGAGAGAGAGAGAGAGAGAGAAGAGACGGTCCGTGGCATCGTTCCATTTCTACTGCCATGTGAAAAGGGGGTGTGTGAGAGGATTTACAGCCTCTTGTTGAGGGGGTTCCCACAGGGAGAGGAGGGGGTGCCAGCCCTAGTGCTTGTGCCCTGATGAATGAATGGGGCATCCGGTTTGGAAAATTCCCACACTGTGGCTATCAAGAAGCTACAGGAGCCTCCCTTGTGCCTCCTTGGGGTTCTGAGTCCTCTTTGTGTCTTGGGAGGTGTGCAGGGGGAAGGGGAGGGGGCGCGCGCAGTGACAAGTGGGGCCCAGACGGGAGACCAGAGTGGGTTGCAAAGATCTGAATGGCCACCTGGAGGCATCAAAGAGCCCCCCCCCCCCCCCCCCGTTCAGCCATCAGTCCAGCCATTTGGGCTTTTTGCAGCTGGAGCAGGCAGCCCAAAATCTTTTTGGTGTGTGTCTCTAGCCAGAACAGACAACGGACTCTCACAACCCAAAACAACAACAACAACAGCCGCACAATAGTTTCAAAAGCCAACAACCTGAATTGAAGATTTGAGCAGGGCTTCCTGGCTCCTCTTCCCAATGGTCCTTCTTTCGGCTCTGCCCTTCTCTGGCACCTGTGCTGCCCGTTTGCATGCCCAGAGACCCTGGCACAGAGAAGGGCTCTATTTTTGGGGGGTGGGGATTCCAATGCCCCCCCCCAAAAGAAGAGCAACCAGAACTCACAGCAACTTGGAAAAACGTTAGTTGGCATAAAGCAATCACACTTAGACTTATAGACCGCTTTACGGTGCTTTTACAGCCCTCTCTAAGCAGTTTATAGAGTTTATAGACCTCGGAAGGATGGAAGGCTGAATCAACCTTGAGCCGGTCAGGATCGAACTCCTGGCAATGAGCAGAGTTAGCCTGCAATAATGCATTGATGATAGATAGAGATGGATGGATGGAGGGAGAGAGAGAGAGAGAGAGAGAGAGAGAGAGAGAGAGAGAGAGAGAGAGAGAGAGAGAGAGAGAGAGAGAGAGAGAGAATAGATGATAAAGATAGAGAGGATAGGTAAGTAGGTGGGTGGGTGGGTGGATGGATGGAGATAGATAGATAGATAGATAGATAGATAGATAGATAGATAGATAGATAGGGATGGATGGAGATAGGTAGGTAGGTAGGTAGGTAGGTAGGTAGGTAGATATGGATGGATGGATAGATGGAGATAGGTAGATAGATAGATAGATAGATAGATAGATAGATAGATAGATAGGTAGGTAGGTAGGTAGGTAGGTAGGAAGGTAGGAAGGTAGGAAGGTAGGTAGATATGGATGGATGGATGGAGATAGGTAGGTAGGTAGATAGGTAGGTAGGTAGGTAGGTAGGTAGGTAGGTAGATATGGATGGATGGATGGAGATAGGTAGGTAGGTAGATAGGTAGGTAGGTAGGTAGGTAGGTAGGTAGGTAGGTAGATATGGATGGATGGATGGAGATAGGTAGGTAGGTAGGTAGGTAGGTAGGTAGGTAGGTAGGTAGGTAGATAGACAGACAGACAGACAGACAGACAGACATGGAGAAAGAACACCAGAGACAGAGAGATAGACAGGCATAGAGATGAGACAAATAGATGCAATAGCACTTAAACTTATACACCGCTTCCCAGCGCTTTTCCAGCCCCCTCTAAGCGGTTTGCAGAGTCAGCCTCTTGGCCCCCAACAATCCTCATTTTTACCCACTTCGGGAGGAGAGAAGCCTAACGGGGGTATTGTCTTCGTGGGCTTTCCTCCCCTCCCTTCCCCTCCTTCCCCTCCAAGGGCTTTCATCCCCCCCCCTTTCCTCTTGCAGCGAAGGGCGGGGTCAGGCTCGGCGCCCTCTTTTAAGCGCAAGCCGGCCTGCCCCGCGCCCCGCAGCCAGCCGGGGACAGGAGACCGAGCGGCCGGGATGGAGAGCCCCTATTACGACTACGGCGAGGACCCCGCGGGCAACTGGAGCGAGGCTTGGGGTCCCGGCGTCGGGGGCTGCCCCTGGGAAACAGAGGAAGACGCCGAGACGGACTGGGAGCTCTCCTTCTCGCTTCTGCCGGTGCTTTACATGCTGGTCTTCGTGCTGGGTCTGTCCGGCAACGGGCTGGTCATTTTTACCGTCTGGCGGGGCTCGCCGGGCAAGCGCCGCTCGGCCGACGCCTACATTGGCAACCTGGCGCTCGCCGACCTGGCTTTCGTGGTCACCTTGCCGCTGTGGGCGGCTTACACGGCGCTGCGCTTCCACTGGCCCTTCGGCTCGGCGCTGTGCAAGCTCAGCAGCTACCTGGTGCTGCTCAACATGTTCGCCTCGGCTTTCTGCCTGGGCTGCCTGGGCGTCGAGCGCTACCTGGCCATCGTCCACGCCTTGCCACGCCCGTCTCCTTCCTCCTCCTCCTCGTCGTCCGCCTCCTGCGCGTCCCCGCGGCCGCGCACCTGGACGCTGCTGTCGCTGGCTGCCGTCTGGCTGCTAGCCGGCTTCCTGGCGCTGCCGGCGCTGCTGCTGCGGCAGACGCGGCTGAGCCCTCGGGGAGGCAACGGCTCGGCGCTGGAGTGCGATATGGATTTCAGCACCTTGGCCGGCAGCGCTGAACAGGCAGCTCGATGGCTGGCGGCGCTCAGCTTGGCCACCACGGCGCTGGGCTTCGTGCTGCCGCTGCTGCTCCTGACGCTCTGCTACTGCTGTATCGGGGCCGCCGTCAGTCGCCACTTCCGACGGCGCGGCCGTAAGGAGGAGAGCCGGCAGCGGAGGCGGCTCTTGCGCATCCTGGTCACCCTGGTGGCCGTCTTCGCCCTGTGTTGGCTGCCTTTCCACCTGCTCAAGAGCCTCTACGTCCTGTCTTGGGTGGGCTTGCTCAACCTGCCCTGCGACTGGCTGGACCTCATCCTGCGCCTGCACCCCTACGCCACCTGCCTGGCCTACGTCAACAGTTGCCTGAACCCCTTCCTCTACGCTTTCTTCGACGGGCGGTTCAGGGCCCAGTGCCGGCTGCTGCTCGGGCTGCGGCCTCCGCAACGCGGGCCCGCCGGATCCATCTCGTCCACGCTCAGCGGCCAGACGCAGAAGTCGGAGCTGCCTTCCTTGGGGACCAAGGTGTAGGAGGGTGGCACGCGTGGGGGGGGGGGGGGACGGAACCGTGCCGGGGAATCGCCCAAAAACGGCACCCGCCTTCGAAACGGATTTGGTCAGTGGTGGGATTTAGGCAGTTCGCCCTGTTTTGGGAGAACCGGTTGTTGTAACTTTCTGCGCAGTTTGGTGAACTGGTTGTTGGAAGAAATCATTAGGGCAGAGAACCGGTGGTTAAGGTTCTTTGAATCCCACCACTGGACCGCCTGGACCGTCCCGTCTTGAGACTTTTCCTTGCCTGGTTTTCTCTCGCGACCCTGGGATCTCACCGTTTGGGGGCAGGTCCTTGCGGTGGGCAACTCCCTTGTACCCAATAAAATCACCCTGTTTCTTCAAGAAGAAAAAAAAGAGTGCCGGTTCTTTTCTAGCAGGTTGTTTTGCTCTGGGACTTCTGAGAAAGCGGGAGGTTGGGGGGGAATTCACCCGGGTGGGGAGGGAGTTTTCCCTGCAAGGGGTTGGGGGAGGCGACGCCAAGCGGGATTCAGAAGGCAGAAGAGAGCTGGAAGGGATGTTGGAGATCTTCTAGTCTGACCTCCTGCTCAAGCAGGAGACCTGTACCATTTCAGACAGGTGGCTGTCTCTTCTTAAAGACTTCCAGCGTTGGGGCATTCACAACTTCTGGAGGCAAGCTGTTCCACTGGTTAATTGTCCTGACTGTCAGGAAATTTCCCCTTAATTCCAGGTTGCTTCTCTCTTTGATTAGTTTCCATCCATTCCCCTTCTTTCCTCCCTCCCTCAAATAATAGAATAACAGACTTGGAAGGGACCTTGGAGGTCTTCTAGTCCATCCCCCTGCTCAAGCAGGAGGCCCTATACCACTTCAGACAAATGGCTTTCCAGTCTCCTCTTAAAAACCTCCAGTGATGGAGAGCCCACAACTTCTGTTCCACTGATTAACTCTCCTCACTGTTAGGAAGTATCTCCTGAATTCCACGTTGCCTCTCCTGGATTAGTTTCCATCCGTTGCTTCTTGTCCTGCCTTCAGGTGCTTTGGAGAATAGGTGTCAAGAGTTCTAAATATCATCCAAAATTAAATCATAGGTTGACCCCCCTCCTCTTTGTGGCATCCCACATATTGGACTGCCACAAATATTGGAACACTGCTGTCATGTCACCCCTAGTCCTTTTTTTAGCCAAACCCAATTCCTGCAACCGTTCTTCCCATGTCTCAACCTTTTTAAAATAAACAACCTTTTTTAAAAAGAAAACCGGATGCTGTTATTCCAGATGCTGTCTTAAAACGTATCCTCAGAGATGCCCAAAACTTGGCCGGGGGTGGTGGTGGACTAGATGACCTACAGGGTCCCCTTCCGGCTCTTAAATTGTAATCAAAGTATCCTCAGAGATGCCCAATGCCTTTGGCCGGGGGGGGGGGGGTTGGACTAGATGACCTACAGGGTCCTTTTCAACTCTGTTCATCTGTAATGAATCGGTAATTATACCTGCTATCTTCGACAAACAAATAAACCCATGGAAAGACAGCACAAAGCTGTGTTGTTGTGCGCCCCCCGTGGGAAGCTGCCCCGTCCCACATCTGCAGGACTCCCCCCCAAGGGAGCCAAGGTAGAATTGCCAAGACCAAGAGAAAAGATGACAAGGCTACAGTGTCGCAAGGCGACGGAGAACTTGCCAATCTTCTGGGTCCAGTTCCAGACCCAAACTGCGCATCCCCAGTTCCATTCCTCCTCCCCCTCCTCCCTCTGGTTGGCAAGAGGAAGAGGGGCAACAGCTGCGGTTGTCTTATCTCATGAAAGGGAAGAAGGTGGGGGGCTTCTAGACAGCAGAGGGGGCTAGGAAGCGAAGGCAGGAGGCCTCCATGACACAGCCGTGCAGGGGATAAGACACCCTTCCACTTGCAATGGAGATTGTCCAGGGGGTGGATGGGGATGGATGGGGGGGTGGCTCACCACAGCTGAGCCTCAGGGCTTGGGGAAGCTGGCAGTTTGGGCAAGGCATCGTCGTCGCAGCTGCCCAGCTTTTCATGAAGGTCCTTTCATCGGCCAGGCGCTGATCTAAGCAGCTGCACCGCCTTGGCAAAAGCAGCGCCCCCCCCCCTTGCAGGTCACAAAAGGAACACAGTGATAAGGGTGGTGGGAAGGGAGCGGGGGAAGGACCGTCTCAGCAGCTGGAAGGAGACCTTAGAAACTAGAGGTTCGGCCGTTGAGGGACGGGTTGGAGGAAGCATATCCTGGATCCAGCTACGGACACGAAGGGAGGGCAACGGACCGCTGATGCTGAAAGCCTGCGGCAGAGTTTAAATATGACAAGCGCTCTAGATGACGGGTGTCAAAACCTGATTTCATTGAGGGCCACATCAGGGTTGTCCTTGACCTGGGTGGGTGGGTGGCCAGCTTAAGGTCACTCATCGAGGCTCCGTTACCGGCCATGACGGCCTCCCGCAGCCCTCTGCAAGTGAGAACGGAGCCTGTTTTCTATCCTGTTTTATTCCAATTCTATTCTTTTTTAAATTCTATTCTATTCTTATTCTACTCTTTTCTATTCTATTTCTATTCTATTCTTTCCTAATTCTCTTCTATTCTTATTCTACTCTTTTCTTTTCTAATTCTATTCTTTTTTCCAATTCTATTCTTATTCTACTCTTTTCTATTCTATTTTTTAATTCTATTCTGTTCTTTTCTATTCTTTTCTAATTCTATTCTTTTCTTTTCTATTCCTATTCTATTCGAATTCTAATCTATTCTTTTCTAATTCTATTCTTTCCTATTCTAATACTATTCCTTTTTTCTTTTCCTTTTCTAATTCTATTCTTTTCTATTCTAATACTATTCCTTTTTTCTTTTCCTTTTCCTATTCTATTCTTTTCTAATTCTATTCTATATGTTTGATGAACAAACAAACAAACCAATCAATCAATCTAAGAGCGCGACTAAGCGACTGAAGGAAACGGCTGCCTGAAAATCAGGTTTCTGCACAATTCTATATAAAAAGAGCCATTTCCCCTGTTTTGGAGGCGTCCGCTGGGAGCTCCTGTGTGTTGTTGCCATCTTAATCAGAAGAGATTATTTTTCTACGTCTCCTAGATGCTTCTAGCAGCTGCAGGCTCGGTGTTGTCTTTGCAGTCCTTGAAAGTTTGCTGGATGCTCCCTCTGAGACACTCTCTCTTTTCCTGTTGATCTCTCTTTCAAAAGGCAGCAGCCAAAGTCGAGACTGAAGTCAAAAATCCCCCTGCATTTTATTCAGCTTGGGTGTTATATAGTGACTTTCGGTCAGCTGTGCTTGCCTGCAGAGAGCCTCCTTCCTTGTCAAAGGGATTTTGTTGGGAAACAGCTTGGAGATGAAAGGGGTGTGTGTGTGTGTGTTTATGGAATTCATTGTGCACTGGAAGACTGTCCACCCTTCCTTCTGAAAGCTCCTTGCGTCTACACAATGATCTATGCAACAATTCAACAACCCCACTGCATTTGGCCTGAAGTGACACCGAAGGCAGGACCCACGAGCTGCCTCCAAACGCATTCAGCCCCCCGTCAGCCGAGAACGGGGCTGCCTGAGCTCTGGGGTGGGAAGAACCAAAGGGAAACCTCGGTTTGCATGGCATGCAGAATTCATCACCTGCAGTTCAGCAGATCTCGGCTGTATAAGTGAAGGATTCTACGTTGTGCCAAACCAGAAAACTCAGTTAAACCAACAAAACAGGGTTAGGTCAACCATGGGGGAACACAAAATGGAATAACGGACTTGGGAGGGGCCTTGGAGGTCTTCTAGTTCAGCGGTCTGCAAGGATATTTGGGTGGTCTGCAGAAAAATTATTTGCATTTTTTACATTGCACTAAATCAGGGGTCCTCAAACTGCGGCCCCTGGGACGGATACGTGCAAAGAACACTTGTGTTGCTGCAGAGAGTCTCCCCCTTCGGGGTCTTTTTGTGGGGGTCGGAGGGGGGGCAGAAATTCCCACTTGGGGTCTGCTTCGGCCTCCTGGTGGGGGGGCTTTGGGCGAAGGCTGGTGGCGAAGAGCCGGAGGGCCTCGTTCCAGTGGGACTGCATCGTGGCCGGGAACTGGCTGACCATCTCAGCGTGCAAATTGTGGTCAGGTGTCAGCAGCCAAATTTGGGAAGATGTCCACATTGGCATAAATGCAAAGGAGGAGGCGAGCCGCAAATTGTAGTTTTGTGGTTGACAATATCCCCTCCTGCTGTCAGAAAAATGTGTTTCTCCGATTAGAACAAACAATTCTGTTACACCTCTGGAGTGAATTTTCTCCTCCTTCCGAGGGAGGAACCAACCACAAACTGCTCTCATGTGCTTCTCTGACCAGCTCCAGCACATTCCTCCAAAGAGTTGGGTTTCTTGTAGCTTTCAAAAATTGTTAAAAAATTCAAAATGAACCCATCCGCACTGCAAATAAAGCTTGCTCCAAGAACCATTATATTTTTGGGGTTTTTAAGGGCTTTTTTGTTGGTTTTTTTAAACAAATATTTATAAACAACAGGTTAGAAACCTTAACAGTACAGTTGCTAATGTCGTTATATAAAAGAGAAAAATACGAACGTTTTCTACACTGACATACTCTACAAGGGACATATGTCTAAAACCCGGGCTTCAGCTCTGGCCCGTCGTGCCTGCCCTGCTTGCTCTACACCTACCGGAAGCCCAGAGGACAGAGTAACCATATGACTTTCTAATTTCACCCGGACGCCGGAGCTCGGCTCGTCAATCTCCTCTGGTAATGAGATCCTCGATATAAGCATCCAGTTCGTCGTCTGAATTGAAATCGATATCCTAAAAACAGCAGGGAAACAAAACTTTTAAGTCCACGTAACGTCCCTCTTACGAGCAAAGCACTCAAGCAGTCATCCTCTTCATTTAACGGCCCCGTGATCCCTTGCGGGATGGAGTCTGGGTGACTGAATGGAGCGAGCAGGGTGTTTTACTGGCCAGATGCCTTTCCTGTTGCCAATGTGGAGTTTTGTTCAGCAGGTATATTCCCAGTGTGCCCAGAGAGAGAAATATCTGCCTCAACCTAGCAGTGGCGGGATTCAACTAATTTGGCAACCAGTTCGCTGCCCTAATGACTGGCTGGGTGGGCGTGGCCATGGTGGGTGGGGCCAGGGAGTGTGACAGGCAGCACTCGGCTTCCTGCACCTCCCTGGGAGCAAAAACAGGCCACGGGAGGTGGGGTCGCACCCCCCATGGCCCATTTTGGGCCTAGGAGGCCTCCCTGCACTTAGCTGGGAGACAGAACGGGGCGCGTGGGGACTCCTGGGAGGGGCGGGGCCGGCCAGTTGTCGGAAGTACCGTTTTGCCAAACGGGAAGTAAAAGTAACATCCTGTTTGCCCGAATCCCACCCTTGCTACCTAGGATCACAGCCTCCTGATTGTGAGGTGAAAGCGACACCTCTAGGCCACCGCAATCAAGCAGTAATTACAAAAAAAAAACCCCACAATAGAGAATTTGGCAGACGAGGCCCTGAGAATATAAGCTGAGATTTGGAGAGCTGCTCCTTTCCGATGTTTAAGGCTGCAGTTCCGGTCTCAGGGAAAAGCCGATTCAAAGCAGCTTATCGGCTGTGATCCATCGTGCAAAATCTCTGCCTGGTCTTCCACCGCGATAAAGGTTTGACGCGGCAGCTTTGGGAGCGGTTGGTTTTGCGCCTCTGGAGAAAGAGCTCAATAACCCAGAGATAATCCAGGCTCCGACTTACCTCTTGGACTTTCTGGAGCAGAGCAACGATGTTCGTCCTCAGTTTCTGAAGCTTCTCATTGGTCTCTCTGACCTTCTGCTCCAGGATGTGGACTTTCTCCTCACAGGCTTGGATCTGACCACTTGCACGGGTCTGATAGGAGTTGCACAAGTTTTGCAGACCCACCTCGTATTGTTTAAAATACTCCTTCTGTGGGGAGAAGAAATGGAGGAGAACGTCCCAAAGGTTACAAGGAAACAAGGCAAAAAGAATATACCCGGTGAAGTAATATAGGATGAGAATTTATCACCTGAACAGAGGACTCACCAAAGGAAATGCCACCAACTCCTGCGAGCTCATGGAAGTCAAGTCCTTCTTGGAGATGGGGAAATTGGGGGGCAAGAAATAACGCAAGCAATTCCTGCGGAAGCAAAGAGAAGGCAGGCAAATACATAGCAGAATGTCATTTGCAATCCCCTCGCACGTATGTGCTAGCCGTTCCTGATTCTAGAGGGCGGTGCTCATCTCCGTTTCAAAGCCCAAGAGCCAGTGCTGTCCGAAGATGTCTCCGTGGTCATGTGGCCGGCATGACTCAACGCCAAAGGCGCATGGAACGCTGTTCCCTTCCCACCAAAGGTGGTTCCTGTTTTTCTACTTGCATTTTTTTCGTGCTTTCGAACTGCTAGGTTGGCAGAAGCTGGGACAAGTCACGGGAGCTCACTCCGTTACACGGCGCTAGGGATTCGAACTGCCCACCTTTCTGATTCTAGTTCTAACCAAATTC
This sequence comes from Natrix helvetica, assembly GCF_964273705.1. Lineage (NCBI taxonomy): Eukaryota > Metazoa > Chordata > Lepidosauria > Squamata > Natricidae > Natrix > Natrix helvetica. The sequence continues at coordinate 12,093,148 of NC_138564.1, forward strand.
TCACTACCGTTGGCAAATGGTTTCACTCACCGTAAGGACTGGGCTAACAAGTCTGCGTTCTCTTGGCTGCTGCCGGGCCCAGTGGTGTCTGGCTCTATCCGGCCATACTCGGAGGTAGAAGGTTCAGAAGGACCGTTTGTCTGCGGTGGCGCTTCTCCTCCTTGGTGCTGCTCCTCCTGCTGCTGCGTATCTGGGCTTTGGTGTTCTGGCGACGGGGGCCTCATCAGCCGCACATCCTCGCTGCCTCTCTCCACCCTGAAGGGAGCAACAAGCACATCAGAAGTCCCTGACATTTCATGTCAGTCAATCGTGATGATATGCAGAACGCACGAGGGGGGAGTTATTTTCCCCTATTAGCTCCTGGGAAATAATTGAGTAATTACTGTATTTTTCGGAGTATAAGACACAGCAAGGTTTTGAAGAGGAAAATTTACAAAAAAAAAAAAGGTTTTTGCACATTGCAAACCTCCCCATAATGAAAACGGGCCTCTTTTTTTTCCCCCTTCAAAAAAAAGGGACGTAAATAGTCCTTAGGAGGCTTGTAGAGTGCTCCTGAGGGGGGGGGGGACAACAAGCAAAAACAGGCCCATTTTTCATGAAAACAGGTCCGTTTTTTGTCAAAAAAGGGGCACGAATAGCATTTAGGAAGCTTATAGAGTGCTGCTGGAGACTGGATGGGGGGAAGCACAGCCATTTTGGTGAAGGAGGGGGGATTTCGGGAGGTCAAAAATGCTGTATTCAGTGTATAAGACGCACCCAGATTTTCAGCCTCTTTTTTGAGGGAAAAAGGTGCGTCTTATAATCTGAAAAATACGGTAACATGATGCAAAAGGGGAGGTGGGGGGAAAAAGTCTTTGATTCGATCCAGAATGAGTTCAGAAATTCTCAGCCTCTTGGGTCAAAAGGGAAACGCTGATAATTCTCACGATTTACAGAACCAGAGTTCCCTCATTCTAGACCTAACCTTGTTAGCAAGGAAGGCGTTTTGCCCGGGGCCATCGGATATGCTTCCGACACGTTCGTTTCATTGCGCAAAACCTGAAGTGCCCCAGCCTCCCCAAACCCGCTCCCCTCCACTGCTCCAGAATCTGTAGATTAAAAATTACCATCGATCTCTTGGGGTAACATCGGTTGGGACGTAATCGAATTTCACCTTCCAACGGACCGTCTGCTTGCCCACCTCGACCGCTGTAATACGGCCCGTGTACCACTCCTTGTTCACTCGCACCTCCACGTGCTGCCCTTTGTCTGCGAGAGAGGGGCAAGAAAGGGATGAGGCCGCTCAAGAGACCGGGAAAACAGCCTCGGCCGAGAAACCGGAGGGACCCTGGCGCGCTCTATTGCTCTTGGCGTGAAACAGCTGCTGCCACAGAAGTTCAAATCACACGAATCTTTGTTTTCCTTTCAATGTGATAGAACTGCTATTGGTGTCAGGACGCTTCCTTCAAAGTGCTGTTTACGAGACTGAGATTTAAGGGGAGAGCTCGCTGGGCCTCCCGAGGACAAGGGAGGCTAGGAGCTCAAATTCAGCAGCATCTGAAAAGCCGCAACAGGCTCCTCACTTAAGTCATCCTGTTAACAGAAAGAGGTGGAGAAGCAATAGCGTTTGTAGACTTAGATACTGCTTCAGTGCTTTTACAGCCCTCTCTAAGCGCTTTACAGAGTCAGCCTCTTGCCCCCAACAATCCGGGTCCTCATTTTACCGACCTTGGAAGAACGGAAGGCTGAGTCAACCTTGAGCCTGGTGAGATTCGATCTGCCAAATTGCAGGCAGCTGGCAGTCAGCAGAAGTAGCCTGCAGTACTGCTCTCTAACCACTGCGCCACCATGACAGATACACAGATAGGCAGACAGAATAGAAGGATGGATGGATAGATAGATAGAAAGGTAGACAGATAGATAAAGCAATAGCCCTTAGACTTATATACCGCTTCACGGTGCTTTTACAGCCCTCTCTAAGCGGTTTACAGAGTCAGCCTCTTGGCCCCAACAATCCGGGTGCTCATTTGACCCACTTCGGAAGAACGGAAGGCTGAGTCAACCTTGAGCCTGGTGGGATTCGATCTGCCAAACTGCAGGCAGCCAGCAGAAGTAGCCTGCCGTACTGCACTCTAACCACTGTGCCACTGAGGCTCACAGAAGAGTTTTTCTGTGGCGGGTATAATCCATGCATGATTTACCTCCCTTTAAAAATCCTGCAGGCGCAAGAGGCCAAGCCAAAGTACCTTTTTGTGCTCTTTTCATGTGTGCCAATTCCTCTTCTCCCGCACTGTCCGTCAGCTGAAAGCAGAGAGAAGCCAAATATATTCCAAAACCAGTCATCTTCCTCGTGTACTTACGGGCCAAACGTTCAGAATGCCACCCAGAACAACAGTATGCATTTATTTTTGTACCCTTAGAAACGCCATACCCTGCTCTATAGAGAAGGTACAGTTAGCTCTGTGCCATAGCTACGTAAGGTACGTCAGAACGGAGCCTAGGCTGCAGGAGGGATTAGCCTTGATGTTGATACATGCACAAGATCTACCACAACTTCAATTGATTTCATTCCAACTATTATACTACATCCACATTTCCTTTATTTTATGTATAAATATGGTGGGCTCATTGAGAGAACTGCGCTGCTCCATAGCCATAAGCTATGAACATTATTTAGGAATTGAGTTGGGCTAATAAAAAAATACTTAAGTGATGCCTACCTGAGAATATAAAACCATGGGGCAGGAATGCAATATATGCGCCTTGGCACTTTACCAAGGAAGAGTGACGTCGTCTCCATACAGGTCGTTCTGACCGGCAGAGTGAGGGTGAACCTCTGGGAATCATGCTCTTTTCTGGCCCCTGGAAATCACGCAAACATTCTTGCGTGATTTTCCAGAGGCTCCAGAGGCCTGCGAGAGCAACATCCGGAAGGTCCAGAGGGTAGGGGAGTAGGATACATGCGGGAGACGTGAGGGCATGTGCAAGGGGCAGGGTTTGTGTGCGCATGCGCGGAGGTATGGGGAGTGCAAGGGGGTGCAGTTCCCTCCCTGCATCCCGTTTTTGGTCCCAGGAGGCTTCAGGGAGGCCTGCTAGGCCCAAAAATGGGGGTGGGCGGGCGGGGGCGGTCGCACGGACATTGCGTTATGGATGTGGGCGCTGGTGCGCATGCACAGACACTTTCTGCACGTTGAGGACAAAAAGCTTCGCCATGGCAGCTCTAGAAGGAACAGAACCGAGGTAGGAAAAGTGGCAGCCATTTCTAGTCCTAGAGCTCTCGTTTCTCCTTCTGCCCACTTACTTCAACGACCACCTCGCTCGAGTCTTTCTTCTCTTCCTTCACCGTCACAGGTTTGCCTGGCTTCCTTTTCTCTCTTCTCAGTCCGACCTCCTCCTCCTCCGCTTCATCCTCCAAGGTGCTCATGCTTCTCTTGCGGGAACTGGAAGCCTGCAGAGAGGAGAGACGTGCTGCATCAGACCCCTTCAGGGCCAACGTCCCTTTTCCCCTTTCCAAGCAGCAGCTGAGTTTGGATTGCACTTCGGTGTAATGTACTTCCCAGCTAAAAGTGGCGGCAAACAATATTGGTCTGTTCCGGTGACTGCGCCATGGTTCCCCGAAAACAAGACAGGGTCTTATTTTCTTTTGACCGCTGAAATAAACACTTGGCCTTATTTTCTCTATCATCTATCTATCTATATCTATCATATATTATCTATCTATCTATCATCTATCTATCTATCTATCTATCTATCTATCATCTATCTATCTATCTATCTATCTATCTATCTATCTATCATCTATCTCTCTCTATATATATTATGATCTATCTATCTATCTACCATCTATCTATCTATCAACATCTATCGATCTCTATCTCTATCATCTGTCTATCTATATCTATCATATATAATCTATCTATCCATCATTTATCTATCTATCATCTATCTCTATTATGATCTATCTATCTATCTACCATCTATCTATCTATCAACATCTATTGATCTCTCTCTCTCTCATCTATCTATCTATATCTATCATATAATCTATCTATCATCTATCTATCTATCTATCTATCTATCTATCTATCATCTATCTATCATCTATCTATCAACCATCTATCAACCATCTATCAACCATCTATCTATCTATCTATCTATCTATCTATCTATCTATCTATCTATCTATCTATCTATCTATCTATCATCATCTCTCTATCATCTATCTCTATCATCTATCTATCTACATCTATATCTATCATATATAATCTTCTATCTATCTATCTATCTATCTATCTATCTATCTATCTATCTATCTATCATCAACCATCTATCCATCCATCCATCCATCCATCCATCCATCCATCCATCCATCCATCTATCATCTTTCTCTTTCTCTCTCTCTCTCTCCCCCAGAAAAAGGATTTTTCACCTGGGTGGGCTTGATTAAGGCGGATTTCTTTGGGGGAAGCAGCACCTTCAAGTGTTTGGGGCTGGGGGATCCCTGCTGGCTTCGGGCATCAGCTGGCTCGGCCGCCACCTTTCCAATAGAGGCCGATCTGGAGAGAGGCCTGACGAAGGTGGATGGGGAGCATTTCCGAGGGGCTTCCAGGTGATACTGCAACCTAGAAAGGTTGGACTCGTCCTGATGCGCCGTGTTCTGTGGTCTGGGGCAGCCGAGGGCTGGTCGGGGTTGGGGCCCCCTCCTCTGAGAGTTGATGGACCTGGAAGGAGGAACCGGAGGCCTTCGGGGAGCGTTCCTGATCACATCTGGCAGCGGGGGAGATCGGGGCCGCTGGGATTTGCTCACTAGGTCTGCGTTCTGCCAGGAGGAGATCATGAAAAGGTAGGTTAAGTCCTCAGTTTTGAAACACTTTTTAGTGACTACACAAGGTTAGGATTGAGGCGAGTGTGCAATACTTAAAACAACTCTATAAAGCCACACCTAGAGTACTGCATCCAGTTTTGATCGTCCACAGCATCTCTATCCCCGCAGTAACTATGCACTCCGTAGCAACTATTGGTGGTATCCCTTGTGCTCCTTGCTCGGGCTTCCTGCCTCTTCCTGCGTAACCACCCGCAGGGCTCCGGGGTGACGACGGCAACTGGAACAGCTGTCACTAAGCAATGTAGTTGTGCGAGCTTGTATTTTACAGCCAAATTATACCCAAGCGATGAAAATACCTGGCCCCAACCACCAATGTAAGCAGAGGACTGAACTGGGTGACTTCTGGTCTAACGGAAGAGGACAATTGTGCAAACGGCAGTGGCAGGAGGGGACTTACCTCTAACATCGGTTGTGCGGTGACCTCCAGAGGCAGCTTCTTCAGGTCAGCATGCGAATGCACCGGGGTCGTTTTCTGGACAGAGCAAGTGGGATAAAGTATTTTTTTTTTTCACCCCGTCTTTATTATTTTAACTCAAGGCCACGAAAACACAGAATACTCCTTCCTCCTCTCTCCCCCCCCCCCCCCAATAACAGCGAACCTGTCCGCGGGTTCGGCGAAGAGTGATTAGTTCAAAGTCATCCAGCCAACTTTCCTGCCTAAAAGTGAGAGTAGAACTCACTGGTCTCCTGGTTTCTAGCCTGGCACCTCAAGCACTAGACCAAAGTGAGGTCTAAAGTACTCTTATATATGCTCATAGGTGTTCTGACCCAGCTCCCTAAACACGGCAAAGCCTCTGTAGTTAAATCAACGATTCCTTTATTTGGAGCGCCGGCAGCCCCGGCAAAAAAGTTTCCCTCTCACCGCGCGCTAACAAGTCCAGTCGGAAGATGAATAGAAGATGAACATCTATTCATCTCCGCCCCCTGCCTTTGATCCCCACAGCTAGGGTGAGGCTTTGCTAGCAATGATGGCTGTTCTGTCCCGAGGACCAGCCCGTAGATTTCCACTGTTCTCCTCTCCTCTGACATCTGTGCAACAGGCACTAGACCCAGCTGTTCCTCCTCTCCCTCATCAGCCACTTCCAGACCTGGGGGATGATGACTCTCCATCTGAGGGTTGACGGACGGCCCTCTTTCTCTCTCTCTCTCTCTCTGCTAGCTCCATTCCCTCTTCCCCCTTGGAGCTCTCAGGTTGCCTTGATGCTGACCCTGACTCCCACGCCTCCGCCTGCTGTGATTCGGTTGATGGAGGGGTTGGCAGCCGACAGGCCACAACAATATCCTTCTTAATTAGTGTAGAGTCAACAGATTTGTAGTAGAATTTGTAGAAACGTGGATGTATGAATGACTTGCAGTAAAACATCTGCAAATACTTTGGTGGAATGAAACCGCTGGCATGACGGGAGAAAAAGTCTGAAGAATTGTTAAGAGTCCAGCGTGCAAACTTACCTGCAAGGCCTCCAGTTTCTCCTGCTGCTGGCGAATTTTATCCGTCAGCTCTTTCTGCTTATCCTCCTGCGTTTTCTCTTTTTTCAAGAAGCTCAGGGGAACCTTCTGCTTCTGCTCAAGAGCTTCGCACCTGTCGGAGGAAGGAAGAAGCAAAAGAAAAAAAAAAAGCTCAGCCATGTGATGAAAACATACATGGGTTTAGGGCATCTTCAGGTAACACTGAGACGAAGATTCACACCACAGGTGTGAATGGAACGATGAGAAGATCAACAGTAACAGCAATGCAGCCTTAAGTGAATAGTTTGACAGTATTGAGCTAAAGACTGAGCTAATTTCTTCTCTTCCCTTATTTAATATACTATTCGACTTGCTATTTTTTGTCCTTTCTGGGCTTTATTCCCTCTCTCTCTCTCTCTCTCTCTCTCTTCTGTTTAATAGGAGAATGAGAAGCATTTTCCAAGTGATCTAACTGGTGCAAAGACAATTCATTATTTAAACTGCTTTCTGATTCTTTCTCACCTGTCCTGTTCGGGATCGGGGTTCATGGCGCACATCCAGGTATCTGGGTATTCTTGTTCCACAGAGCTGAGCTGGAATGGGAGTGTCCGCCATTTCAAACACACATCTGTCATATGAGGACATAACATACAATCAGCATGCTAAAACGTGGAGACACCTTCGCACAGGTCTCTCAACCAAGGTATTGGAAGTGCAACGATTGCCAATGGTCTTAGGCATATTTAGCCGGGTACACAAGGAATTTCCTTTCACGGATATTTTTCGTAGCAATGTTAGAGCTATCACCTACAACCATCCACATTACTTAAGTCAATATATGCCTGGGGGACGTGATATTTGTCTTTCCAAGATAGTAGCTGCATTGTTTTACTACTACTACCATTACTACGACTACCACATCACCACAAAAAGATGTATTTGTTTTACCTCTAAGACTAATTTCCATTTCTTAATGTATATTGTTTAAATTTTCTTAGCTGCCTAAGGTTCCCTCCAGCGTAGGGAGGTTATAAATCAAATCAATCAATCATTAAGAAAGAAGCCATGTGTGTGTGGCTTCTTATCGCATGAGAAAATGTCCCAAAAGAACATTGAAAAATGCTCTCCTGCCAATCGTTCATCGGCGAAGAGTCACGAGGGAGAGGCAATGATGGGAAATGGATCAGTCCATCTCACATATACAAACAGAACCAGAATTCTCCTTTTTCTTGGATTGAAGACTTAGCTTCACTTTCATTACGTACACTTAGCTATAAGGATTGCACTTCGGTATAATGCACTTCCCAACTAAAAGTGGCAGCAAACTATATTGGTCTGTTCCAGTGACTGTAGTTGAAGGTATTCTAGGAACTGCAAGAAAGTTAATTTGGGAACTACAAGAAGCTTCTGGGACTTCAGATTGTCCACTACTGTTGTGTAAAGAGGACGTAATACCAAGGGTCCCTGCCAGCAGTTCGATCCTGACCGACTCAAGGTTCACTCAGCCTTCCGTCCTTCCGAGGTGGGTCAAATGAGGACCCAGAATGTTGGGGGCAAGAGGCTGACTCTGTAAACCGCTTAGAGAGGGCTGTAAAAGCACCGTGAAGCGGTCTATAAGTCTGTGCTGTTGCTACTTCTGCTATTTGGCTGTGACCGCTGGCTTTTGCTGCCTTTGGACCCCAGAACAGAGGAAATCTTCAATTCACCACTTACCACACTGAATAGTGGTTGGGATCTCCATGGCTCTCCGCCTTTTGTAACGCAGTTCGTTTGATGGCGGCTGATTCCAGTTGGCAGAGAGGTAGCCAAAATCATCCCAGAACTTGCTAATGCCTTTCTGAGCTGGATGTTTTTGAATTAAAAAATAAATAAATAAATGTCTTTTTTCAAATGAACAACCAATGTCTCCATGTTCTTAGGGCTTCTTTCCCATTATTCTTCCTCCTTTCCTCCCCCCCAACTCCACAACTTCTTACCGATCTCAATATCCTTCCAATACTGAGCCAAGTGCTCTCCCATTGCTTTTAACAAGTGCCGGTATTCTTTTGCATCTGCAAAATCCTGCTTGTTGTGTGTCGGTTCCAGAACGAGATAGGGGACATCCACTACTCCAACTACACCGCCGCAGGCCCTACGGGGAAGGAACACGGGGTCATATTTGCCGGCATCAACCCAACACCCTAATAAATGTCAGAGAAGAAATACAGGGAAGACGGATTCCCCGCGGCAACAAATAGGGGAATGTGTTGGGAGTAGATGGACCCGAATTACAGCGTAATTGGGGCCCAAAATTTATGTTTACTAAGTGAGAAATTTGTTAAGGGAGTTTTGCTCCCATTTTATGACTTCTCTCGCCGCGGTTCTTAAGTGAATCGCTGCCGTTGTGAAATTAGTAACACGCTCGTGAAGTGAATCTGGTTTTCTGGAAGTCTTTCTTTTTAAGAATATAAATTCCAGCTCTTATCTCTCACAGATTTTTTTTTTAAAAAAAGGGTCTTCTTCTACAGCAAGAAAAGACGGTCCCGCTTCTTCTAAAAAGAGGCCTTCGATGACAAAGGGGTGGGGAGGACTCCGCGGGAACTCACATGCCGCCTTCCAGCTGTGGGCCCACCTTCTCGTACATCTTAATCAACCGACTGCAATTGTAGACAAACATCCCGTCCAGATGGCGCTGCTCTATGTTCACACCGAAAATGAAGTTCAGTTCTTTGGGCTCTTTAAGTGCTCTGCAAAGAGGGAAACCGAGTCAAAAGGAAATCCGTGGATATTTATCTGGGGAACAGGGATTAGAACCCTAAAAGGAGGCTCACAGGAGTCAACATTCTTGCCCTTTTATGAAGGGATGTGCAGCCAGACTCCCATGTAGAGTGAAAATAGGGGTAAGAGCAGGTATTGTTCTCCAAGGGCTCGGTACAACTATTGGTTATATATCTATATCCCTGCCGCCCAGAACGGGCCGAAAATGAGGCGCGCTGAGGTGGCAATAAGCAAATGGCAATCCCGGCAGCCTGAAACAGCTGATCCAACCGACAATCAGCTGCTTGTGCTAATCAGGCTGTGCTGAAACTGAAAAACTGGCTGTTTGCTGTTTTCTGTTAGGAGGCAAATTGCTGGGAGGCAGAGGCAGATTTTCCCCCCCCCCTTGTTTTCCTCCCCAAAAGCTAGGTGCATCTTATACGGTAATTCACTTTTTTCAGTGCCGTTGAAACTTTGCTTTTCCCTATTTTTTTTTACTTCTCTAATGGACCACTTATTTGAAGAGAGAGAGAGAAAAAAGCAAGGAACATGAAGGAACGGTATCTTTTCCACTCACCGCTGTTTTGCCTCCCTGATCCTCTTTTTGACATCTGCCTCTCTTCGTACGGTTATTGCTATGTCTTGAGCCTGGCGTAACATAACCTACAGATGTAAAAAACACCTCAACTTAAAACAGGGAAGTAATGTAATTTGTCTGTTCAACGTTCGCGTCTTTAAAACAACAGCTCACTCGCTCAAGGCCTTAAGCACAGTGAGACCGAGCACTACTGTCTGCTTATAGAGTCTAGCTGCCATTCAGAAAATCTATTCACACGTTCGTTCTATTGATTTCGGAAAACATCATACATCTGGAACTCACAAAAGTTAAAGGTAAAATGCATGCTAGTCGTTCCCGGCTCTAGGGGGCGTTGCTCATCTCCGTTTCAAAGCCGAACAGCCAGCGCTGTCTGAAGATGTCTGTCTCCGTGGTCGTGTGGCCGGCATGACTCAACGCCGAAAGGCGCATGGAACGCTGTTCCCTTCCCACCAAAGGTGGTCCCTATTTGTTTACTTGCACTTTTAAACGTGCTTTCGAATTGCTAGGTTGGCAGAAGCTGGGATAAGTAACGGGAGCTCACTCCGTTTGGCAGCGCTAGGGATTTGAACCGCCAAGCTGCCGACCTTTCTGATCGACAAGCTCAGTATATTAGCCACTGAGCCACCGCGTCCCTTCGCAAAAGTTACGCATGCACAATTTTGTGGAGATAAACTATCATAAAAGAAGCATACTTCTGCTGAGGTTTCAAAATGTTCAGCTCTCTCTTCCTACTTCAGACATGAAACATTTTTTCAAATTAAGTCAGGCATGATTATATCATTATACGTGCGCGCATATGTACACGTATATTATTATTATTATTATGGTGCATCATCAGAATAGATATTCCAGCAATTTTGACCATGAACCTTTAACCTTTGTCCTTCCCGTCTACCAAGCACAACCAGTTCTTTCGTTCAGCTAGAGATTTCTCTGAATCTCTTCTTGGAGAACGACATTTCACATTAGCAGTCAAATGCAGTGTGTATTTACCCTGGACTCTCTACTAAGGTCTCCTCCCAGCCGCAGTTCTAAAGCACGGGCTTTGCTTTCCGCTTCTCGGGCCTTCTCTTCCACTGTAAGAGAGAAATTAACCTTTAGAAAATGTGTACAGGAGGTCTTCGGCGTGCAACCAGTTGCTTCAAAGCTATGATGGAGTCCCACCTTGGAGGTGGTTGGCCCCTCCCATAGGAAACAGAAGAGGAGCGAATGGGGAGGGGGTTTTGCAGGAAACAATTCGTTCCTTCGGTCGTTTCAAGAGTGGAAAGTTCTGTGTATGACTTTAAGTGACTGGGCCAAGTTTGCCTTGCCCTGCATTTGGAAACTAGTTATTTGGCAGCTCTCCAAGCGAGATAAGGTTCGTGTGGATAAAGATTCCTCTGAAAGACTGTTTCATAAGCCTTGCCGACTGTGAATGAAAGGAATTCCTTTCTATTCGGGGACTCACCAATCCGAGCCATATGCTCTGCTTTCTTCACCTCTTGTTCTGCTCGAGTTTTGAAGCGCTTGGATGTGTACTTGTACATCCTGCAAGAAGTTGCAAGAAGAGGGAGAGGAAGAAGAGAGGGAATGCGTTAATACGGCCACAATCCACAAAAACCTGTGCATTCCATACGGCTTGTATTTCTCTTGGATATTTAACGATAGAGCAGGCTTCCAATTTCTTAAGATGTATGCTCAGCTAGACCCACACAGCATTTGCTAATCTCGAAATGCTTGAGAAAAAAAATTCTGGAAAAAGCCACAGAAAACCATTTCCTTATTGTCCTTAAGAAAAACTGGAGAAAAAGTTAACTGGAAGGAGCCCTTAATTGCACCCTAAGTGAGCAAAACAAATCTTTAAAGAACCAAAAGATTATGATTCCAGCTGTTCTATGGTTATACAATCGGGCTCCCTCTGCCTGACCGCACAGATGTGGATTTTGAGCCTGAAATCAAGTAATTTAACTCCTACCTGATATTTGACTATCCACAACAAACAGCAATTTCATCGAGAGGTTAAAAATACAAAGTAATCTATGAATTACGACAGTAATTGGGACCGGAATGTCTGTCACTAAGGGATGGAGTCATAAAGCGTGACCGTACGTGATTGCATTAGTGATGGCAATCCCAGCACTGCCATTCTCAACCGAATTCCACTGGTCATTAGCCAAAAGCCCACACTCCTCCCTTAAGCCAAGCCATTCCAGACTGGGTCATTCCCAGACCCGAACTTCGGTTCTTCCAGGACTACCTCTCCTTCTTCTCCCCCTATCTCTGCCCCTTTGGTTGCCCTGCACCCTGCCTAGTAACTCCACCGTTACGTGCCACAGACACCACGCAGAAAATCTCGCGTTGACGACAAGGTTACTTCTCAATCAGTTAAATAAATCACCGTGGTTGTAAGACATCCTAAGTGATTAGAGCTTGCTATTTTACTTCCACATTCTCCATTAGCTCTGCTTGTCGGAAGCCGATTGGGAAGCATGCAAAAGATGTTGGCTCATCCCGAAATGCTCTAATTGCCCCACTCCTGGCAAGTAAAACAGGATATACTGTAATGACCAGCACAGCAAGTGATTTTTACATTCTGAATATAAGATTACCAGGTTTTGTGTTGTGGTACATAAAATTAGACAATGAATATTAAAAGCAATCGAACTTGCTTGATTAGGGAATGGCTTTGCCTCAGCAAAGTCATTTGTTTTTACGTCTGCTACTGTACTAAATTTTTCTCAGATCTGCCAGAAGGCTCCATAATTTCACAAGTTAGATATGAACTAAGAAGAATGAAGCCTTTAATATTTTCGGATCTTCAGGATATTTAAAAACGTTTTTCTTTTCTTTTCTTTCTTGCTTTCTGCTGGTTAATGACCACAATAGGTATCTGTTCGTCTCGTTGCAAGTCTTTCACGAGCATTTCCAGTTCTCTTTAATCTGTGAGCCAAAACTGTGCAAATACCACGCCAGGAGTAGAGATATATGGATACCAAATTTCATGCGGGCTTGCGCGACGCGTAAAAAGGGAAAGGTCAAACTGATAAATCAAAAACAACCGTAATATCTTGCATGTTGATGAAAGAATTAGATGATGAATGCAAGCTAAATCTGAAGTATGTTGTGATGAGAGCAGGTGAGCCGAGAGTTTGAAAGATGGGCTAAACCGAAAGGGGATTCCAACTGAACATTCGACTGATATAGGATATAGCAACTCGAGTTTGTTTTGATATTTGAAGAGAACTCGCTGGCTGCAAAACAACTTGGCTGTGCATCATACCTAGGCTTGTATAAGCAGCAGGAGAGGCGTTTAGTTTGCACTTTGTGGCCATGGATGAAAATCCGCATTCTGGGATCAATGTAGAGCACAGCAGCATAAGCCCGGAAAGAACGACGTTCAGGTTTCCTGAAACGAAACACAGGCTTACAGATCAAAGAGGGGGGAGAGAGAGAGAGAGAGAGAGAGAGAAAGCAGAGCACACATCATCCTAAAAATGTTCTCTCATCGTACTAAATTCATCGTCTGCAAACGGAGTGATTAACAGCATGCAAATTATGTTATCCTTGATTAAAGATAGAATAAAAGCGGAGCTTAGATTGCGGACTCTATCAAACCTACGTTCCCTCGGGTGGAGTTTCAGCCATCTGGATATCTCGGGGGTCAGAGGTCACATCTAGCTCAGGTTCACCATTGTCCATCAATTTGAGGTTGAAGACGATCACCAAGGTCCCTGGAGCAAGAGACACACAGTGCCATTAGTCCTCCCGTGTGCGCAGTCTTCCTTTTAATAGATAGACACACACACTGGGTCTATCGTGAAAACATGCTATGTTGAAAACTCTTGATTTCAAAGAATACTTTTTTTTAAATAGAATAACAGTTGTTTCACTTAACAAGATAAAAATTTGGGTTTTCTGTGCTCAATTGTGCTCAATTTCCTGTGCTTAATAGAAATAAAATGATAGAGTTGGAAGGGACCTTGGAGGTCTTCTAGTCCAACCCCCCCCCCCCCCGCTTCGGCAGGAAACCTTATACCACTTCAGAAAAATGGTTATCCAACGTCTTCTTAAAAACTTCCAGTGTTGAAGCATTCACATACTATCCCGTTAAAGTGTGTTAAAATACACTACCTTTCTCTCCAAAAATCTTGTCAAACTGTTGCATCACTTCCTGTTCCGATTTGAAAGGAGAATACTTGTAAATCAATTCCGTCTCGATGGAAAACTTATCCATGTTGTCTGTCAAAGGCTCTCTGGTGCGGGCATTCCAGCTGGGCAGCGGAACAATCACCTGCAAATTATTATTTTTTTAAAAAAAACAAAAATTGCTTTAGAATGATTCCACTTTGATGGTCTTTCAAAAACCGGCGCGTTCTCAATTTTATCACGGCGAATGTCTTGCAAACCTCGTCAATGCCTTCCTCTTCGTGAAAGGTGCGAGACAAGAAGAGACACGTCATACTGTTTTCCTTCTTCGTAAAGAGGATGAAATCCTTGCCGATCCGCATGGAACCTCTGCAGAAAAAGAGGTCAGCTTATGGAACATCAAAATCAATCCTGCCGGGACATAGGGAAAACGATATGGCAGGGGACAAGCTCACTAAGTTTAATTAGCCGAAAATCGGGAGAGGGCTAAGCGAAAATTCAGAAAAGCTCAGCTTCTGAGATGAATGGAATCTGACTATAAAGGTTTTTCAATTTAACGGAAGATCTTTCTGATGAAGATATTCTTTCCATTGCGCTTACTTTCATTCAGTTAAGTAATTTTTTTTTTCTTTTTAGCATTTTAATGAAACAAAAAAGTGCTTGGGAGACGGGACTCCATATACCTACGATTTTAAGCCATTTCCATATTGTCCAATCTGGGTGGATTCTGGGGACCGTTTGGCAGATTTACCAAACTGAATCACACTTGCAGCGTCATCTGAAAGCAATACAACAAATAGATACATATGTTACTAGCTCCCTCGGGGTACCGAAGCGTCAGGTAAAGGTTTCTTCCAGGTTATGTTTCAATTTTCATAACCTCGGTTCAGAAGGTGAAAAGGTAGACGTGAATTCACAAAGCCACTTGGGAACCACTCCCCTTCTTCTGACAATAAGCTTGAAACTGATCTTCAATCATAACAAAGGTATAATTGCTAGGCAATGATATTGTATGGCAAAGAGGTTGTAGTTGGAAAGAACTATTGTCTTCCGTACTGGGAAAGCCACGGAACAGTTTTCTAGATTATAGCCTTTTCATACCCATCTCTTTTCATCAATTTATCCCGGGCATTCCAATTAATTTCATTCATGTTAGCTCTGAAAATAAATTGTTACTGTTCAAGCAGCATATATAGTTTTGTCACCAAAAAAAAAAAAAAAATGGAAGCGTTTGCTTAAAGCTTCTGCTGCCTTTTACTTGATTTCTTAAATCTTGTGAGGATGTCACTTTTTAAAATGCAAGGCTGTATATGGATGCCTGATAGATGAGCAAACTGTCAATACAATTAAAATCCATTTCCTTTGTCTGGCTGTGAACAGCCATATAACAGGTACGTAATGAAAAGAGATTGTGGATTTTGAAAATATTAAAACTATCTTCAAAGTCATATTCCATGTTGTGCAGTTCTTTCTTCATAGAACCGAACCACCATAGCTCATAATTTTAACAACCAAGATGATTTATTCATTCCTTTTCTATACAAATATAATGGGGTTGATTAGACTAAAACATTTTTTTGTTGAATAAGCCAGGGTATACCGTTTCCCCTAAAATAACACCTCCACGGATAATAAGCCCAATTGGGGCTTTGGAGCGCATGCACTAAAATAAGCCCTCCCCCTACAATAAGCCCTCCCTAAAAATATTGCAACACAGTAGCAGCCAGGAGGTGACCACGCTCACCGCCTCCACCTCAAAAATAATAAGACCTCCCCGAAAATAAGGCCAAGCGCTTATTTTGAGGGTCAAAAGAAGATAAGACCCTGACTCATTTTGGGGGAAACACGGCAAGATGTACTGAAATTTTTGTGTGAATCAAAACTCCAAGCTAACTACCCAAAAACTGGTCATTAAACTGGAGGTATTAATTAGCTATGAAGATTGTCAGCCAAAGGCCTATTTCAATGCCTGGCACGATTTCTGAAACAGTCTGCTCAGTATTTCCCGCTCACTGAATTATTTTACAGACGGTCCTCAGTTACTGACTGCTTGTTTAACAAACCTTCATAGCTATGAAGAAACTGAAAATAGCAGATTTATGACCAACGGTCCTCCAAGTCGTGGCTAACACAGCATCCCCACAGTTACGCGATTGCGATTTGGATGCTTGGCTAGTGGTGTACATTTACAATAGCCATGGGGTCCTGCAGCCCCATGGTTGCCATTTGGAATGTTTGCCAGTTTTCAATCAAGTCACTGGGAAAGCCAGTAGGAAATGGCAAGCTGCAGTCACGCCCTTAAGGGTGAATCCCTTAACAACCACAGCTGAAAATTACATCACGGGTTGGTCACATATTTCTCTTTAGGACTATGTGGCTTAGTGACAGAGTTGCTGGTCCCAATTATGGTTGGTAAGTGAAGACTACCTTATATAGCCTTAAAGTTCTGATACAAAGAAAAGATAGTGTCAAAGAATATGTTTCAAAGAAATAAGTTTCAGCCAATAGCAATACTGAAATTTTTATCAATCCAAAAAGCTAGGCAGAAAAAAAACAAAACAGAACTAGTAAAAGTTTCCCATGTCCAAGGCATAAGATTGTCAACCGAAATCATGTGTACAGCTTTTACAACAAGATATTGTATCAGTTTTAACTGTATTTTCCACTGTTGGGCACTAGGTTTGGCGCTAATTGCTTCTTTCCGCTCTTCGGTTGAAGCCGCGTTTTCCCCTTTCACTTTTTAAATAAGTGATGTGTGGTTACTTAATTTCACTTTCTTTGGGGCTTCCGGTTCTGGGGATTTTTAACCCTTTTCTCTTCCAGTCTACAGACAAGTTCCATTTTCCAGCCAAGCCAAGCCAAGCCCCGTGGGATGGTCCATTCCGGGGGCTACGATGAATCTAATCATCTCTTTGTGAGGTCCCATTTTTACTCCTATTGGTTTAGTCAAAAACAGGTCGCTGGACCTTGCCCTGTTAGCAAACCATCTAACTGCAAGAAGGCTATTAAGAGTTTTTAATTCTCGAAGTTGTGGTCCAAGCCCCCCTCTACATTTAGGCTAACTAGGCAATGGGTCCACCTGGAGTCCAGTAAAACCGTCATCATGCCCTGAATCCTGAGGAAGAACCATTCGTTCTATGCTGATTGTCACTGGGATTAGGGGGGCGCTTATCATAGGGTCGTCTCCTCTCCGCTGTCACTGTCTTGATCCAACTTGGGGCCTTTGATCGGCATTCCCTCACCTTCGCTGGACGATGGGGTTGAACTCTACGATCTCAATCCCTCTTAATGATCCCTCTCGGGAACTAAAGGTTGCTTTAGTCTTCTTGGGAGCTTCGCAGGTGTTTGTATTTGGCCCTGGGAAGGACAATCGGCTGCTTGGTGGCTATCTTTGCCACATCGGAAATAGCATATGTTGCGACGCCTAAGGCTGGCCCTCCCCTTTCCCATCTGGGGTGAATCCTTCCTCTCTGGGGCATAAGTATGTCACTGCTCCCAGCCAGTGCATTCGTGAAACGTCGTCAAGTCAATCTCCACCTCACCAGCCAACTTGTACCATTGGCGGAGGGGTCTCAGTGCTCCTCGTGACAGACAGATGTAGATCTTGCGGTCTCGGAAGTACTCAACCAGCATTGCTTGGGCCAGTCTACTGGCTTGGGGCCCTTGGTGATCTCTCAGCTTTCTTGCTTTCTTGCTGACATTTCATTACCCAAACTAGGTAACATCATCAGTGCTAGTAAGGAGTGCAGTGGTGGCTTGCTCTGTCAGTGTTGGTGGGTGGGGGTGATCTTACAGATTCTTTGGTTGGGCTGTTTACTGTTGGCTCTTTGGCAGTTTTTTGATTGGAGTATTGTTTACTTGATTGTTGGTCTGAGGTAAACCTTGTCTGAGGTTAACCTGAGGTTAACCATCTATGCTGATTTGGGTGCCAACTGCTGGTGGAGAGGTGTTTTGAGTCTTTCTGTTCTTTTCTGAGTTGGGTAATAGTCCCTTTAGCATAGTCTATAGATGTTGGTTCATATCTATGTGTCTATTGAGGGCTGATTTGTCAAGAGTGCCAGCCTTCTAGAAATTCTCCGGTGTTTTTGGATTTCGTCTAGGCTAGATTGTCATATTTTCCCAATTGAAGCTATGGTTATATCTGTTTGTATGTTGTGAAATTAAAGGGTCTTCACCACGGCTCCTGATGGGTAGTTGGTGTTCATGGATATATTCTGCCAGCCTTCTGCCTGTTTCTCCTACATAGTAGTTGTTGCAGTTCTTAGATTGTATGTTGTAGATTACTCATTTTTTCTTCTGGGGTTGTTGAGTCTTTTGCTTAGCTTAGGATGTTTTAGAGGGCTTTAATTGGCTTGTGTGCTACGCCGATTCCACGTAGTTGTAGTAGTCTGTTGGGGGTGTCTGAGATATTCTTTATGTATGGCAGTATAATTCTTTAGTTGTGCTATATTGGGTTGACAGCTTTGATAAAGTTGCATGGATATCCATTTTGTTGGAAGATGTTGTACAAATGCTCCATTTCCTTTGTTGTTATGAAAAAGAAATCCTTATTTTTTTAAAAAAAGTTGTCAATTCTAGTTGTTTGTATTTTGATCAATTTGCATAAAATATTATTCCTCCAAAATCAACATTACAGGTAGATAAAACAAACAAGAAAGGAAGCTCAAATATAAAAAAGCAAATGATACCAAGACAGCTATTCTTTATACTTAAGTTTGTACTTTATGATACTGAATATTTTATAATTTCAAAGCTCTATTTGAAAAAGACCTTATAATTTTCCTAAATTGTTAAGTTTAAGAAAAAAAACATGCTCATCCACTTGGCTGACAGTTTAAGTCACAGATGTATTTTCTTTAAAAAAATTCTGGAATACTCCACGTCAGACTATTTAATAAAACAAATTACTTATACAAATACACAAATTCATATCAAATTGATTATCACTAATATGGCAAGTCAAAAAACATTCAGTTGAAGAAGTGTGATTTGTGAGCAAACGTACATGATTACCAGATTACAATAACTCACTAAATTACCGTTTTGAAGGCATCACGCTTGAAATTTCAATTGACTTACCTTTGAAATAGACCTTCAGAGCACACTAGTCAACAGATCTTATATATATATATATATATATTTGTCATTCTGCCTTTGCTGACGTCACAAATATTCTAACAAACCTTGGTAAAACATAATGGATAATCCATACTTGATGTACTGTAAGCTGTCAATTTGAAATATTCTTTTTTCTCACTCTCTTTTTACTTACTTTGGTCCATTCCAGCTCCATCATCCAAAAAGCACAGCATGAATCCACCTCGAAGATCTTCACGGTTCTCTATGAGAAGAGAAGAGTTTTGAGTGACGAGTCTATAATCCTTCTTTTATATTAGGAATAAAAAAAACTGCAGTGTTCAAGCTGTTTATCATACACTATGTCATATTTTATTGGTAGAACAGCATCAAGAACTTATGGAATAAATGAGTTAAAGTGCTTTAAAGCTTAAGTAAGGGCCTGGGAATGAAATCAGTGACCACACAAACCATTTAACCCTTTCTTAGTTCTCATTAAATATGTACATATTCTGTGTGTTCCACCCACTCCAGTTTCCAATCTGCCTTCTGTGTTCTGTGAATATCTGGCAAGCTATAAGGAAAAAAGTTAACTTACCAGCAAAGATATCTATCCTTGTGGCATTTGCGTCTCTAGAAAACAGCAATAAGGAATTAATTTTAGTTGCAGATCAGCTATCACATCTGATAGAAGTATTGTAAGTTACTTTTATCTGTTCTTTAAGAACTGTTGTACCCTGCAAGAAGATACTTTAAAATCATAGATGAAAATAAGAGCAAGAAAGGGAACACTTTAATGAAGCTAGATAGGCTAGTGAGCAAACTGGCGTAAAGCAGCCAAGATCTTAAAAATTATGATCAATACAATTTTAATCACATAGGAGCTGATTCTATTTATCCATTTTGGTGGTCTTTTTAACTGCAATGGAAATAACATTAGCACAATTGATAGAAGGACACAAAATTATAGCATCACATTGGTACACAAGCATTCTAGGAGGGGGTTAAATACTGCTAAACAGTGTTTTGGATGTGTTATTTTCAATTTAATAAAGTGATGCAAAATAGCACTGAGCAAAGTTCAATAAAAGCATTATTTAAAATTTCCAGCGTAGGGTATGTGAAGTTATTTTTAAAAGAAATCTTTACATTCAAATTTCTCTGTAAGTTCAATAAAACAATGAATTGAAAGCCAGTTAAATCCAGTGCAATCTAAGCATTTTGTAAGCTAATTTTTTTTCATTAGTATTAACAAATTTATTTGCTGACCATTTCACCATTCAAGGTGACTGAATAATGCAAGAAAAACAAAATTAAAACCTAGGAAGTTATTGTGTTAAGTACATTACCTTGCATTATCTACAAGCTCAGCGAGGGCTCCAAACAAGAATTCATGTGTAGTTCTGCAATACCAAACAGAATCAGTAAAAATCCTTTGAATCCGGGAAGCAGTGTACATACATTATAGACGCTATCCAATTTATAACAGATTCTTAAAGCAGCCCAGAAAATTACATAAAACTGTCCCTCAAAAAAGAACAAATTTCTACAATTAACTAGGATGGCAGCATATTCCGTGTTTACTCAAAGACAAGATAAGAGACTGGAGGAGTACAATTTCAGCAAAATAATAAAAAAAATCAACAAAACCTTTTTTTCCAATATTTTTCAAATGTGTAAACTATTAACAATTCGATTTGAAATCGTTCTTGATATATGTAGCATTAAGAAGTTTCTTTTCTGTGAAAGTGGCTTTCCTAATTTTATAATGTTTATAAGAAATTCTGCATACTTTTGGTGATGCAAATGTTCAGAAATGCATGTTAATAACTACTGCTAATCCAGAAAATTAAAGAAAAAAATTAAATTTGTACTTGTAACAATTAGAATCCCATTTTACTATTCTTAACCACACTAATACAATAATAAACCCTCAAAGTAATATCTACATTAACTATTGTTTTGCAGAACAATGGAAAAGTGGCAATTTTTAAAATCACTTTTTCTACTGTTGAGTTTGTAAAACTTGAATAAGGCAATTTTATCATTGATCTAATCAATATCTAAAATGACACAGGCCATTTGCAATCTGACACCAATATGCCATTCAGCGGTGATGTGACTATTTGAAAGAATCTCAAGTCGTATTCCTGTTCACAGTAAAAGCAAATCTCCCTAAAATACAGGGAATAATGACAAATCACTCAGAATACTTGGAGGTTATTTAAAAGTACAGTTAAGTGAAATGAAATACTTCATAAGAGATGTACCGTAACCAACTGCAAATCAATGCTAGAATACTGGTTAATGAGCAAAATCAGAGAAGATACAACGAAGAAGATAAGAAACTATCGTTCACTATATTTATTCAGCTAGTTACTGAAGTTCTGTTTCTCTAGGATGTTTTAATTTGGGTAACTGCAAGTAAGAAGTTGGTTTCCTAGGTGTTTTTCCCCCCAAACTAAGTGTCTTAGCATGTCTTCCCTTTTGAGGAGATAAGGCAGATCAGGCAGATCCAAAAAAAACAAGCTCAGGCACAGTGTTACACCAGATGAGTAACAGAAATAACAAGAAATTATATTATAAACTTGACTATTGAAGAACAGCAAATCCTAGCGTCCAAACCTAACCATATTAGGATTCTTAAATATGAATGTGCTGGGTTTCTAAGAAAAGCCTACGCATTTTTCAAGGACTGGAAAAATAAAACCTCCTATTTCTAGCAAGCGATAAAAGACGGGATGTTTACATTTTTATATCAATTTAATATCCATTTGCTAACACTATATGCCATAGAACTACGAACAGGAACCAGAAAGGCTTCTGCTAAGGCCAAGTGCTGTCGCGGTAATCTTATTCATTTTAACAGATCATGGAAACAACTTACAAATAGTCCTTGTCCGCAATTGGAACCAGAACATCTGTTGCTAAACATCTGTTGCTAAGCACTATGGTTATTAAAATCAAGTTGCACCTGATTTTCAGCCTTTTTCATTACGAACTTTAAATAATGGCTTCTCCCACTCACTTTGCTTGTTGGAAGCCCCCCGAGGAGGTCGCAATGCGTGGGAAACGTAATCTAATCTTGTGAAAGGCAAGAGGGATTGCATTGCAAATTTTATTCTATTCTCTAAGTGTCAGCGAAAAATCTTATTTCAGAAAGCCACACTATTTTCCAATTTCCATTGTGTCTAGATGGACTTGGTCATCTGCATGTTCCCAGGCAGGCGGTTTTCTTCAAAGATGCAATATTATTATTTTTAAAAATGCGGTATAAAATATTTTCGCCAGTTATTACTGAACCTTGTGGAAAACTGTAGAATCTTCACAAGGACCTACTGAAAATAAGCACAGAGAAAGAGGGAACTAGAAGATGGTTCTTCAAATGTTTATCTTCCAAGAAGAGCAAAACCAACAGAAAGATTCTTAACAGATTCCTCTCTTCATCAATCCACAGGTAATAGCCACTGAATCTTCAAGACACAACCGACAGGAAAGGATAAGCCACGGTGGCACAGTGGTTAGAGTGCAGTGCTGCAGCTGCTGAAGGTTGACTACAATTTGGCAGTTCAAATCTCACTAGGCTCAAGGTTGACTCAGCCAACCTTCCATCCTTCCGAGGTGGGTAAAATAAGGGCCCAAATTGTTGGGGGCAATATACTGACTCTGCAAACCATTTAGAGAGGGCTGTAAAGTGGTATATAAGTTATGTGCTATTGCTATTAGTAGAGTACACCAGTTTTTAAATCTGTTGTGAACTTCAATTGTTCTGTCTTATGTCTCAATAAAGTTGTTGATTTTTCCCCAAAACATCTATCAGTATTATTCAATATTCTGAAGTCTCATTAAGTCATAGGTGGATTTTTCTCACCTTTCCTTATTGCATGTGGATTGGTACTCAAATAACTGATTTTATTATATAGATACATAAACAATCCGAAGCATGTAAAATGCACCCTTCACCATGACATGGAGAAAGTTGTGTACAATTCCCAAATTTGATTCTTATCTGAAGATCTATAATCCCAAATTAATGATTTTTTTCTGAAGACTATTTTTAATTCAAATTAAACATTCTATAAACAACCTAAACAGTAACTCACTAAATCAGGAAGACAAAGGATGCTAATAAGCAGCTTCTTGTATATCACAAGACATTTGTTCATTTAGTATATAAACATGTTATTTATGTCATATTATGTATTTATAATACGGCATTTATATTAAATGATCTGATTGATTAGTGTCACTATTAACAATGCTTCCGGGTGAATTCTCGGAGAATCATTAGATCCTCAGCATAATTTATCATTCTCTGTTACTGTAAAAATGGAATTGGAAGTGACAGAGCACAACCAGGCATGTTGTCTTTTGAGAAAATTTGGGATTTAAATTAGCGTAATATATCAAACTGATTATGTACTCTCCGATGACTTTCCCTACTTATTATCCATTCAATGCTTTCTCTCCACTTAGTTAGGGTTATTCAGACAATCACAACTATTTATTATTAAATTGTTCACGCTGAATTCAGTCAAATGCTGAAAACATTTAATTACATTCAATATCATCTACGCAAGTTTGATGGTTCCAAGCGGGAAACAGAGCCAGGAAACTACAGACCAATCAGTCTGACATCAATATCTGGGAAGATCCTGGAAAAGATATCCAAAAAACAGATCTGCGAACACCAAGAAGCAGAAGCCAACATGGGTTTATCAAAAACAGATCATGCCAGACAAATCTTATTGCACTTTTTGACAAGTGACTAAATCAGTGCATCAGTCAATTGCTGTGGACATATTGGGTTTCCGTGAGGAATTTGACAAAGTAGATCACAACCTACTTGTTAAGCTTAAAAATGTGAGATAGACAGCATTATCACCAGATAGATTTGTAACTGACTGACAAACAGCACTCAACGAGTGATCCTTAATGGTACTATATCCACATGGAGGGAAGCAAGCAGTGGAGTATCACAAGATTCTGTCTAAATACTCTTCAATATCTTCATGATTTAGATGAGAGAATAGAAGGGGAACTCATCAAATCTGAGATGACACTAAGTTGGCAGGAATAGTCAATACCCCAGACGACAGGCTCAAGATCCAAATGTATCTTGACAGACTTGAACACTGTGCCAACAAAATGAAATTTAATATAGAGAAAAGTAAGATAGGAAAAATCAAATGTATAAGTTTAGGTGAAATCTGGCTAAAAAGCATAAGTGTGAGAGGGATCTTGGAATCCAAGTGGACAGCCACTTAAATAAGAGCCAGCAGTGTGCCACAGCAGCCAAAAAGCTAATGCAATCCTTGGTTGCATAAACAGAAGGATATAATTGAGATTGTATGTAGCTTTATAACATCCCAGTAACACATCTGAAATACTGCATTCAGATTTGGCCACATTACAGAACAGATGTTGAGACTTTGGAAAGAATGCAGAGAAGAGTAACTAAGATGATTTAGGGCGTGGAGATTAAAACATATGAAGAATGGTTGCAGGAATTGGGTAATCTAGAGGAAAGAAGGACTAGGAGTGACACGATAGCAGTGTTCCAATATTTGAGGGGCTGCCACAAAGAAGATGGGGTCAGCCTATTTTCCAAGCACCAGAAGGCAAGACAAGAAACAATGGATGGAAACTAATCAGAGAGAAGCAACAAGAACAAGGGACAGCTTTGTTGACAGTGAGATCAATTAACCAGTGGAACAGCTTGTCTTCAGAAGTTGTAGATGTTTCAACGCTGAAGACTATTAAGAGACTGGACAGCCATTTGTCTGAAATGGTATATGTCTCCTGCTTGAGCAGAGGGTTGGACTAAAAGATCTCCAAGGTCTGCATCAATTATTTCCAGCTTCACACATTCACTAATTATCTACACAGCTAATTTGACAAAGAACATTGTTTTACTGAAATACTACAAATCCCGCTTCAGCAGATGACAACACGAAGCAGTATTGACTATCTCAAAAAAAAAAAAAAATTAGGCAGAACTGGACCTAGTTAGTACTTGCATGGAACATTACCAGTCTTTAAATTAATTTAAGTTACTTTCTACGCTATAGCTATAATCTTCACTTTATTGTCAAAGACAACTGAAACATAGTACAGGTAGTCCTCGACGTATGACCACAATGGAGCCCAAGATGTCCATTGCTAAGCAAAATAAGTGAGTTTTGCCGTTTTATGATCTTACATACCACAGTTCTTAAGTGAATCACTGCAGTTGTTAAGTAACATGGTTGCTAAATGAATGTCTTCACAATTTTGCTTGTCAGAAAGGTGGAAGAGATGATCACATGACCATGTTGCCAGGTGGCTGATTTTAATCATGTGACCATGGGGCTGCTGCAATGGTTGTGTGAAAACCAACCCTCTCACTTTTTTTCAGAGCCATTGTAACTTTGGCCATTAAATGAATGGTTGTAAGTCGAAGACTAACCCAGTTTTTCCTGCTTCTGAGTATCAACACTTTTAACTTTAGCCTATCAACTGCTCAGGAACCATTCTGCAAGACTGATCAATTGTACAATTTCAGCAGATTCTACATTATACCAAAATCATAACATTTCAAACATCCTATAAACTAATGAGGAAACCAGGACCTGATTTTAACATGCCAATTCTGCCGGGATCTCAAGGTATGAATAATTTGAGATATTGTATGAAAATTAAATGAAAAACATACTGCCTCATGTTACTCCATGTTCATATGTGAACATCCCTGCTTAGAACAGAGAACACTGCCATAGACTTTTATACATTATCATATCTTCCCAGATTGGAAGTTTGAAAACTTAAAAAATTCAATCCAACTTTCCATTTAGCAGCTTTTGCCATGGAAAGTGACAAACGTATCTATGAAATCAATTTTGTTGTATTTAAGTACAATGACAATAAAGATTATACTTAAATATTCCAGTTTCCTGTTATCACAATTTCATCTTCATTAAGTCAAGGAGATTCTAGGAATATACCATTGTCATAATTTAGGTATATTCAAACTAGCTCTTTCACTAATAGATATCACAAACTTCACACTCAGTAATCATCTCTGCATCTTTCCTATTAGTCTTGTTCGCTTAGTTTTTTTTTTTACTGCAAGAGCCATTTCTGCAAATTCAACAAAACTGTACCTAAAGAATTCATGCTTCTTTGATATGCAAATCTTATCATATGCATATCATATATGCTGTTCTTTTTAGAACTAGGTTGTTATTATTCCATTTCCACCTTCTGTAGTTTCTGTACCATCAAATTGTGGGAGATTTTGTCACACCTTCACATCTAATGTCACTTATTAAATAAGATGCATTCTTTCTTGACGTGTTCAGAAGTTGGCAAGTGGTGTATCGTCTTATTGATACTAGTAATCGAACTAAAAACAAGATGTGGATGTTCCGCTGTGAAGTATGGTAGCTTTTTGCAGTGAATTATCATCAGGAACTTGCAGCCATTTATAAATCAAGTCTATCTCAATTGGCACCAGTTAGATTTCTCTGCAAGTCAGTCTCTTCACTCTTTGTTATTTGTGTTCTTGCGGATCAAAATCTTCAGTCAGATTCTCTAACTTCATCTTTAGGATACTAAATTAGTAACCCATTTCTCATTCCAATATAGTGAAAATACTTACCCACCTCCTTCTATTATTTAAAAGTTACATTTCTTGGTCGATCAGCGATCATAGGCCTGTTTACAGATATCTCTGCAGAACTCTCTATACACTTTTTGCTATCGAAACTTTATAGTTATGCAGTATAGCTTATTGGAGTATGTCGTTTTCAGAAATTGCATCAGACTTGTTCCTCAATTCCATATCTTGCTTCATTATTGCCTCTTTTAAAATCCTTTTTCTCCCTGTTCCTTGAGCCAACAGCATTTTTAAAAGGTCCAAAAAAACGATTCTTCGGGATCCAGTGAATCCTGAGCTGGAGCAGCATCTTTAGCCAGCTGATTGTCAGAGATTCCAAGAAGTTTTTCATTGGTTTTGATTGCCCACGAGGATTAGCTTCTACCCAATGGTTTTGGTTTTTTTTGATTAGTACAGTAGTTATTGCCAAGATCCAAGGAAGAAGAAATCTCTTAATGCTACATGGTAACCCACAGCTTTCTTCCCTTCCTTACTCACGAGTTGGTATGCAGATATTCGAACGTGAGCTGGGCGCGCTGCAGGCTGCTGTAGTTGGCGAAGGACATGACGGCGGCGGACGCCCCTCCCCCACCAAGCCCCTCCCCCACCGGGAAAAGCGGAATGCGTCTGCTTTCCCGCCTCTGCTCCCCTCCTCAGAAGCTACCTCTGCCCGTCCCAAGACACGAGCCTTCTAGCCCAGATCAACATCATTCGCACATCGGTGCTCCCGTCCGTTGATCCCCTCCCCCTCCCGCCCCGTCCGTTATCTCCTCAGTTTCAAAGTTAGCGCAGCCCTTCGCTGTCCAATCCGCCGCCCCTCCGCCTCAGTTCTTCCACAGCCGTCGGTTCCCCTTCTCTGAGGGAAACGGATACCTTCGGGCCTCTCCCCCACCCCTCCTCCCCGACCCCTTGAGGCCGCTGATCCGATCCGGCTTCACAACCGATCCGCTCTTCCTTCCCTCACACAATGCGGCGAGGAGAAAGAGGGGGCGGAGCGACGGTGACAGCGCCCTTCGACGGTGATTGGGTGAGTGCCTGACACGTGGCCAGCACCCATAGCGCCACGGCCGCGCGAGAGGCGGCCTGAGGGGGGCAGTGACGCCTTTTACCCTCTTCTCTCCCCTCCCCCCCACTTTTATTTCTGCCTCAGGTGACCGTTGAAAGCGAGCAGGGGGAGGGAGGAGCTGGCGCACGCGCGTGAGGAGCTCGCTGTCAACGCCTACCCTTCGCCGCCTGCTGAGGGGGAGAGTGGCGGTTGAGGTGACAGCTTCTCGCCCCGCGAGGGTTCGAAAGGCGGGCAAGCGCACGCCTCTCCTCACCCCCCGACGTGCTAACGGATCTCCTCCTCCTACTGCTCCTGCCTGGAGCGCGCGCGGCTCCTCAGCTCCCGGAGAAGAAGAAGGAGCCATTTTATTTTCCTCAGAAAACGCAGCGTTTCCACACGAAGATGGCGGCGGGGCTGTCTTTTCGATGCGCGCGCGCCGTCGCCGGCCGGGCTCCTTGTTTTGTTTTGTTTTTCCCCGCGATTTTTCAGGAATTTTAACGTATTCTTAAACCGTCGGTTCTCTTCTTTTTGCAAACGATCCCTCTTACCGAAGTGCTCCTGGCTTTTGATGTACATGTTGCGTTGATCATCTATCATCGACTCAGATAGCTTTTCCCCGCGGGGGGGCGATAAAATTAATCACGATTTTATGTTTTAACTCCGCGGGTCTCTCTCTCTCTCTCTCTCGAGTACGGGCATAAATTCGCAGTGAGGAAAAAAAGGTGGTTCCGATGGTTCTGAAGAGAAATACAGGAGTTTTGAGCTTTTCGGCAATCATTGCGTTACAATGAACTGACTTGCGGGTTCTGTGATAACAGTAGCACGATATTGTATGTGTTTGTGTGTGTAGGAAATTTGACACTTTTTTTTTTTTAGAAATGCCAGTTTTCTTGCCACCTGCGTTTCTTGGATCACAAAATCGCAATAATTGTATTAGATGAATGTTGGCTAAACTAGAGAGCTCAGTATGTCATTATGGGAATTTGATATTTTTAATACCAATGTTAACTGCATTGTTAACGCATTGTAATGGCAGTGTTACATAATGAGAAGTCACAGTGGACAATTCCATCCATTGTCTGCAATCTGATGCATTCAGGGTTCTAATCAAAACGAATTTTCACTATATAACTTAAACGGGTTCATTCTATTGGTATTACTGATTAACATGCAGAGCAAAAGAAAAGTAATAAATTGGCTGTGCTTCGTTTATTTTCATGACTGCAGGTGACAGCTTATTTATTTACATGACCTCTTCTGATTATCTTTACACTGTGTTTCGTTTCTTTATAGGTGATAAAAAGTCAATTTTTAAACCCAGCTCAGGCAACAAAGCACATTTCAGTGAAGGCAGTTGGACTTGTATCTGTGGTTCTTATTTTTTTCAATTTTCTTAATTCCTCATTAAGAATTTACTTAATTCTTAAAAGGGGGGAGGGCTCCTTCAATGCATAAATCAGAACATCTGATGTCATTCTTTTAATAAAGCCTTTCAGGAATTTTACTTTTATGTATTATGGAAGAAATGTTCCTCTTTGTTCATGTTGTTGCTTCCATTCCATTTTTACATAACACAATTTTGATAACTTGGAAGAATAAGGTGAGTTTTAAGTGATTGGTCTTGAAAAAAATACCAAAAAGAGTATTGAAACATCAAATCGGATTATTAAAACTGTAACAAGCTTTTAAATTATTATTCATGTATTTATTGAATTCATCACTAAAACGATATCAGAATGATTGAAATTTAATATGCTGCCATGCAGCTCATAGACTCAAGTAAGTATGGAAAAGCAGGAAATGTGTTTTTGCTCATTAGAGTTGAACAAGTTTGCAAATTTCTGAATACAGTCGTGATTGTGAGCACTTTTAGGACGTTCTGATGTGTATTTAAGGGCTGTTTTAGTAATAACCATACCTGTTTTATTTTTTTATGAAACAAACTAATGCATATGTCACAAGAATGAAAGAGTGAATACATCTGATAATAGTTTGGAATAAATTTTATTTAGGATATTGAGCTCTGATTATTGGTTATCATACAGCATGGAATGATATTAGGACAGGTATTCTGAATCAGGATTTAAAACTTCTGTAAGCCCAGTGAAAGCTTTTGGTTCTTGTACCTACCCACATTCTCAGCTCATACACATACCAGTAGGTTTTCATTAATGTGCAGTTGATACAGAATTTGTCTCTTTCACTATTTAACATAAGAAGCCAGTGAATGTTTTAACCAAAAGTCGGATTCATTTTGAAGGCCATGCAGATTAAAGGATATAACATTGTTTTGGCACACCTCAGTTTTACAGTGGTTGATTGGTAGTTGCTGGATCTAGAAGTTTATGTATTCCTACGTGTTGTGATTGCAGTTGATTTAAAATAGTGGGTTAATCATTTTTAAAAGACAACAATGACAGAATTTATGTGCCATTTACTTTCTCGTCAACTGAGACTCTAATAGTCTGGAAATTTTTGATTATGCTGTGTTGTAGCATATTCCGCTTGGAGATAGATAGAAGATAAATTAGAAAAGAAAGCTCAATGTTTATGGGGTTAGTGGCCTATTTTTTTCTTGAATATGAAGACAACTCAAAAGAAAATAACAAAATGAAAAATAGTACCTTAGGGACAAAGCCAGTTGGGAGACTTTCTGCAAGTCATACTTTCTCAGTCCTAGGAAACAGGCAAATGAACTTAGAAAAGCATTGCAGCAGAGTCAAAAACCTTGCTTACCCCAATGCCCCTCCCTATCTGGGACTGCTGCTGTGGGAGACCTTAATAGAGAGAGGGAAGGAGAGTTGGAGGATTAAGAGCCGTTTGTCCTGAATGGCATAGGGTCTCCTGCTTGAACAGTGTGTTGGACTAGTCTCCAAGGTCCCTTCCATTTCTGTTATTCTGTTAAACCTCAAGGACTTGCCCAGGCAGTTGCCAGGAGCCAACAGTTACTTGAAGGTACACATATGCACACAAACAGATTGCTAAAACCAATTCTAATTTGTATTCCTTAATACATTTGATGAAACTGCCATGAGACTCATCTTTTTTACTATACTGGGGAAACAATTATTTCCTAGTATTTTACTAGTGACATTGTTGTGCACTGCTTAGTCACTGGAATTGGTTGGTATATAAGTTTAATATAAACTGCTTGGAAAGGATATTCTTTGAACCCCAAGGTGCAAAATTTTAGCATTTGTGACTTATAGTCAAGGGATTTTGTTTTTCTAAAAATGTTATGTTCAATTAATTATGTCATTTCGTCATAATTGCAGCATGTTTATGAATACAGTATATAGTCAGCTCTTTCAGTTTTGTCTGGTATTGTCTTGCTGTATTGAATGGGTACTCTGTATGTTTATGGCATGTTAATAGCAACAGACCTATACTGTAGGAAGTTGTGAGAGCCTTTGGTATGGTGGATTCACCTTTATTCTACTCACATAAATATGCAGATTCAAGGATTTACTATGAACTACACTAATTCTTATATTTCAGTATGTCTTAACTTGAATAATGTTTTCTATTTAAGTATATTTCATTTTAAATTTACCCTCTAGATATTTGCACGTGGAAGGAATAATTAAAATACCTTATGAATTAATTGCCCAGTATAGTGAAAAGAGATCAGATTTAGGCATCTATGTATATATTTCAATGTATCCTAGGAAAACAAATGTTTGAATTAAAGGAGATTCTACGTGAATGCTCCATTTCAACCTCTCCTTGTTTTCATAGCTTGTCCAGTTACCAGGGAAAGACACAAGTTTTTTAAGAAGATGTTGACCATTGTGTCATACTTTCTTGTGCCCGAACCATTTTTTCCAGGTTGAGATCCAAAAGTATAAAACATCTTTACCCTGTTATTTGCAGGAAAGCAGTGCAGTTCTAGTACATATTCAAATTGCAAATGCAATTATTGGTAATTCCATATATGAGTAATTCAGCACATTCTAAATTAAAGTTAATGTCCCTTATTTCTTCAATTGCAATTTTCTTAAATTAATATTTAGAATTGTAGTGGATAACTTGAGTCCTCAGACCCAAATGTGGCCTTCCAACTTGATGAGATTTGGATTTGATTTGCTTGTTCAAATGTGGAACAATATCTGAACAGGATTACTGAAAGTAGCTGTTATTGTTTTCTACCCTTTTGAGTTAGGAAGTATCCATACATTTATATAAAAACTCTTAAAGCTCTTAGCATTTTTGAAATGCAAAGTCCTTTCCAAAATTTGACACTAAGAATAAAAAAAAGTACCCATATTTTTGACACAAAAAATGCCCAGGTTTTTGGCAAGTTTATAGAAATGTTTTTTTGTGTTCATTTAGCTAATATTTAATGCTTGCCCTATTAATGTTGGTGGGGGTGGTCTTAGAGGGTCTTTGTTTGAGCTGTTACTGTTGGTTTGTTTGGCAGTTTCTTGATTGTGGTATTGGGGACTTAACCAAATACACAAAGATTGGAACACCCGGGATGATGGATCTTACAAAACTTTGCCTAGCCACATTCCTCCAATTTCATGGACCAGTTTACCAACAAATTAAAGGTATACCTATAGGATAATCACTTTGAGAACTTATAATGAGGGTCATTATGCAACGGAACCTTCTTCAAATACAATCCAAATCATGGAACAAATATGTAGATGACATATTAGAGATGACCAATTAGAGAACACCCACAGAACTATCAACATCTTGAAAGGAATCCCGTTTACCAAAGAAGAAGAAAACAACTCACAACCCTTTCTGGACATCTTGATCAGCAGAGACTACAATGGTAAACTACAAAGGCAAGTGTACAGAAAACCCACCCATACTTTCCAGGTGCTCCACCAGCAAAGCAATAACCCAACCTCCTACAAGTGGAAGATCTGTAAGAACTTCATTTAGACGAGCACAAATTCACAGTAGCAATCCTGAACAGCGTAAAAAGGAAATAGAGCATCTATACAACATCTTCCAACAAAATGGATATTCATTCAACTATCAAAAGTGCCTGATTACTCAACCCAAGACAGCACAACCAACACAAAAATAACAACACTGGCATACATCAAAAACATCTCCGAAATCACCAACCATTCCTTAGCGCTAATGATGTTACCTAGTTATAAAACATCTGCAAGAAAACTAGCAAGCTGGAGATCACCAAGGACACGTCATTTCAACCCTGAGCTACAAATATTTTCCTTTAAAGGATGAACATGTTTACACACATCCCATAAGAGATGTTTGGTTTGCAAAACAACTGCAAGAATTTAATTACTCTATAAAATATCTAGTTAAAAGCATATAGCAATAGTGCTTATATATTGTTTCACGGTGCTTTACAGCGCTCTCTAAGTGGTTTATAGTCAACATATTGCCCCCAACAATCTGGGTCCTTTTTTATCGACCTTGGAAGGATGGAAGGTGGAGTCAGCCTTGAGCCTGGTGAGAAACAAACTGCTGACAATTAGCAATCAGCAGAATTAGCCTGCAATACAGCATTCTAACCACTGCATTCCACCATATAACTGGAAAAATACCTTATATTTATCAACGTGAATAATATGACTATTATAAGTTGGCATTTAATAGTGAAATAATGGGAAACAGTGCAATCAAGAAAACACGTTACCAGAATTCTCCATTGAGATATGAAGAGTGGAGAAAAACAAGAATGCAAAATAATGTGAATGAAGATAAAGTAATTCTATGGCATCTCGGATGTTCTCTGCCAAACATCAACATTTAACAAAACTGAATCAGGTAGAATGGCTGTTACAGAGTTAAGTAGTTGAATGAAAAGCTACTTTCAGTAGATTAAACTTTACAGTTGTTTTGAGATGAGACAGTAGATTTTTCAATTTCAACATTCATCTACATCAGATTGTTATTTCTGGGATCGGAGACAATTTATCGTCAATGTAAACTTTAAAAACCTTCAATTACTATGTTCTGACAGATCTGTCCATTACAATAAGTCTTTTCAATAAACCTCCAAATCCAGTAAATTATAGCTCAGCAGCAACTCAGAATGCCTTCTGTACTTTTAAGCCTCTATTTTGGGGTGAATTGCTTAAGAGGGAAGAAGAGAATATTAAGTATGCTGCCTTGAGATTCTAGAAGAGACACATGATGTAAACATCATTAAAAACTTCACGGAAAGATTAAGGGATTGCAGAAACTGAAAAAGAAAACTGATTTAAACCATCTGGTGTTCAGAAGAGCAATTATACCCCTTTCTTCCTCCTGTGATAGTAATAAAGAAAATAGGACTAACCAGAAAATCCAGTTTCCCCTCAGCTTTTATCAAATTTTATTGCCCTAAGGAAACAAAAAGAACCAAGACAAGATGGCATTCCCTCCTACCACAATGCAAATCTGACTATATTATCAATTGAGTCTTCTAGTAGCAAGAGAAATTTTTATGGCACTTAAGCTGAAGCTAAGGAATATTGCATCAGTTTTGCCCTCCAAAGTCTGTTTGTCCTTTTAACATTTGCAACTTTAATTGATTGCCTCAATCAGCCTAAAAGTAGAGCTGCCTTTGATTTGCCCTCTCAGTTCTCTTACATCAAGACTCGTTTATTCGAGTGTTGACTGAAAACAGACATGAAATGAGAAGAAAATGTTTAGACTCTGAAGTGCGCTGCTGCTTATTTTCTTTTGCGCATAAGAAAAAGATAAACATTTTCTTCTTGCTTGTCACTTCGTTTTCAGATGACACACCATTCCCAACCTAGGCTTTTTATACCTCCTGATGGATGTAACTATTTCTAATACCAAGTTTGTGCTATGACTTTTTCCTAATGTGTAAGTTTTCTCTCATTTCTTCAATTTTTAAAATGATACTGAGACCAAGTAATCTGTTTTAATGAATTGTCTGTGACAAATTGATGCTTAATTCAAAAATACCTCAAAAGAAGATGTAGTTTTTTTATAAAAAAAACTCATGTTGGTGAAACTGATGTGTGATATATGCTTGCTGTTCTAAAAAGAAATAGTTTGAGCCAGTTTCTAGGAAGAAAACTTAGCAACATTGAAATGACTCCTTTGCTGCATAACCTCTGCCGGAATCTTAAAGCTTTTCTCCAAGGAATAGAATCGAGTTAGATGTCTTAGAACTCATGTCCAATTCCCTGCATACTGCAAGATACGCTAACTTATTTTGAATATGTGCCTGTAAAGTCTCTTATTTGAAAACTTCCAATGAAAATACTGTTTGATAGCAACCTATTTCACTACTCCTTATCTAGTGGCAATTCGTTCAATGGCCATTCAAAGTTTATGATGGCACTGACAAAAGTGACTTGCAACCAGTCCTTGCTCTTTCGGTGTACCCATGGTGACATGATCAAAATTAGGGCACTTGGCAACTGGCAGATTTTTAACACACTTGCAGTGTCCTGGGATCATATGATTGCCATTTGCAAACGTCCCAGGGGACTTCTGACAACCAAAGTTAGTGGGGGAGTTGGGCCATTAAGTGAATCAATGGCCATCCCCTCATCTAAATTATATATAAAGATGTTGAATACTAGGCCTAAGACAAAATCTTGGGGTACCTCACTTCATGTTTCCCTCCATATAGATGTAGTTCTGTTAAGGACTACACACTGAGCGCAGTTGTTCAGCCACTTATAAATCCATCTGATGGTGATGTGATCTAACCCACATTTTCCTATCTTGTCAAGTTGTAGTAGGTTGTGATCTACTTTGTCAAATGCCTTACTGAAGTCCAAGTACATCATATTCACAGCATTTCGCTGATCCACTAATTTAATCACTTTGTCAAAGAATGCAATAAACCCATGTTCTAAATATTAAACTATAGGAGCGCAGTGGCTCACATGGTTAGGAATCTGGGTTGCAAGTTAACAAACCTGCGTTCAAGAACTAGTGAAATAAAGCACCAGTATGGGAAAGTAGTCAATTGCTTTGGGACTTTAAAGGTTTCCTTTCCAGAGAAAAAGGCTAGAGGGAAGTTCCCTGAAGGTGAACTTCAGCACAAGTCCGAAAGCTCAGAAGACGAAACCTCTGGTCCCGGTAACCAACCAAGATTGGATCCTACAGTATCCTCGGACATGTGCATTCATCTTCATTCTATATAAGCACTGCATGAGGATGCCCAGGAATGCAATCAGCCCAAGTAACAGCTTTGAGTTCCATACTGGATAGTCACATGATCGAAATCTACACACTTTTTCCATTAGAAACCTTGATTCTTTGATTCCAGGCAACAAATTTCTTGGGGAGGAGATACAAAGACCTTGTTCAGCTGCTTTACCAATAGTTTTTCCATGCACCTTCATACAGGAGATTAAGTCCTGATTTGTTTATCCATAATTAAAGAAGCAATGGTTTGGTGGGGGTAACTACTCAGCCAAAGCGATCTCTTGATTTCTTAGAATATAGGAACCCAGTCAGTATTTTAAGACAACTTGCATTATTGTCATTTAACTGGTTTGCACTAGGTATTTATCATGTCTGCTGGCTTAACATTTTGAGTGAGCCAGCACATTCTAAACTATGGAACAAGACATGGTTTACAAACCAAAATAGTTGGATTTCTCATGTACATGCTTGTACAACGTGAGTAGAGAAGTCTGTCAGTTCCTAGAAATGTTCCATTCTTCATTAAAAAAATCTCTTTAAATGGATGAGCCTAGTCAAAGCTATTAAAAATGAGGCTTTAAAATAAAAATGTTATATGAGTTGATACTGGCTCAGCACTCTTGTAGATAGATTTATGTTTGGTTTTATTTGTTGTAGTGTGGATGTTTTATTACTTGTAGCAGTGGCTGTGGTAAACTGCTAAGAGTCTTTTAAATTGCAACAAGGATAAACCTAATAAATAACTGTTAGCATGTTATGACTGCATTAGGTTAATACAGGCAAAAGAAGTTCTCAATAAACCTTTATTTCTTTTTTTTAAAGCTCAGAATTATAAGCAAAGAGCACAAATATCAAGGAAATGTTTTCCTGCAGGAGAAATGAACCTAGCAGGATAATTGTTATTAAATTTTAGCAAATTCTACAGGTAGTCCTTGACTTATAACAGCTTATTTAGTGACTGTTTAAAACTACTGGTATAATGGCACTTTAAAAAATAACTGACTGTTTTTCATACTTATGACCGTTGCAGCAACCCCATGGTCACATGATCAAAAATCAGAATGCTTGGAAACTGACCCAAATTTATGACGATTGCTGTTCTTGCAACCTTCTGAACAAGCAAAGTCAACCGAGAAGCCAGATTCACTTAACAAATGCATTACTAACTTAACAACTGCAGTTATTTACTTAACCATTCTGGCAAGACAGGTTATAAAATGGGGCAAAACTCATTTAACAAATGCGTCACTTAGCAATGGAAATTTTGGACCCGATTGTGGTCGTAAGTCAAGCACTAATGCATTTATAAATCTTATAGTGATTTCCCAGAAATAGAAGTTAGGATATTAAGGGACCCTTGGGGTTTTTAATCTTTCACTGCCAGGGAATTTCTTTGTTTTGCTAACGCGGCTAAAGACATTGCCAATATCCCAGGTGCACCATCAGATGCCTGCTAACAGCATCACCACTTTTGCCACCTTCCCAAAAGCAGCAGGAACTATGGAAAGAGCAGCAGAGTTAGCCCTTGGCACAAGACTTAGTAATTCAGTGCTTCTGCATTGAGGGATGAGGAAGCCTTTGAGAATTGTCAAATCTTCCCTGCACCGAGAGGCCAAACTTGGCTCTCTGCATTCCCGTTTTATCTCCAAAGCTACGCCTTTATTCTCTGGGATAGCTGGATTTTCAAGCTGCAGATTTATGAGTTTCAAGATACAGTCCTTCAAGAAGATAGAGAGGGATGTGGGAAAGGAGGCCTGCAACGGAAGACAATGTTCTAGCAGCAAAAACAGCAGACATGACGTATGAATGGGTTTTGCTCACCAGAGATTGGCTGCCAAAAGGACTGCCTGGATAGAAGCAGCCAAGAGGCTTTGCTGGTTATTTCTACTCCAAATCCCATTTTTGCACTGTGCACAAGAAAGAGCCCAATCCACCACTAGAGGAAAAGTCAAGGGACAAAAATGTAAGAATATTAGTTCGTTTGAAAAAATTAAGTGGCTAGATTCATAAGAAAACATGGATTCCTTGATTGTGGTTTATTGAACCAAACATGTACTCTCAATATGCTATATATACCGGTTTTCAAGTTGCTGATTACAATCGCGCAATATTCTAAGCTATGGCTTCATTAGTCAGAATTGACTGAAGAAACATTAAAAAAATAGAATAGCAGAATTGAAGGGACCTCATCCATTCCAACTGCAGCGCGTAAGCCCCGAAAGAAGTACAGCTTCATTTAAACACCGTATAAAGAACTTTCCAAAACTAGGAAAAATATTTCTTCTGCTCTCTTCCATTGCATCTTGTGTTAGTTATACGTTTATGGAATAAATGCAGGTTTGAATCCACCAAACCAGAAACACAGGGTGGAGGAAAGGCTGATCTGAATAGAGGAAGCAACAAAATCAGAAAAAGTTAAGCAGTGCCCTCTACTTCGCTACCTCTTTTTTCCCTTCTGAATTTTTTTGGGGGGTGGGGGAGAAAGGAAATCTAGGTGTGTATAAGCAGGTAAAGTATTGCTCAGCTCTTAATCTAATGTAACTATTCTTTGTCTGGCACCTTCCAAATGTTTTGCAACTAAAATTCTAGGAGTTTGCACCCTTTTGTTTTCAAGAGTAATGAGGCTTTGGGATTGCACTTTGCAAGGGAGCCAGCAGGTGGCGTTCTTCCCCCTGTGGAATTGG
Organism: Natrix helvetica; assembly: GCF_964273705.1. Lineage (NCBI taxonomy): Eukaryota > Metazoa > Chordata > Lepidosauria > Squamata > Natricidae > Natrix > Natrix helvetica. The sequence continues at coordinate 12,131,464 of NC_138564.1, forward strand.
AACAGCCTACTAGTTTGCTAAAAGCTGCTACACCCCCCCCCCCCCAAACTTCAGAATAAGTATCTGATGGAAAAAATGACTTGGAAAAATGGGGATTAAGGACAAAGATTTGGTCTAGAAAGAAAATTTCTTGGTTCATCAGACAACATAATTTTTTACTGATGCAGCCTTAGTCATGCCAGTTTTAAATTATATTAATGAATTGCCCATTTGGAGTTCTTTTTAATCAGAATAGAGCTAGAAAGGACCTCGGGGGTCTTCTAGTCCAACCCAATGCTCAGGCAAGAGACCCTGTACCACTTCAGATAGGTGGCTGTCCAGTCTCAAAAACCTCCCCTGATGGAGCACCAACAACTACTAGAGGTAAGCTGTTCCACTGGTTGTCCTCGCTATTAGACAGTTTCTCCTTACTTCCAGATTGCTTCTCTTCTTGATTGATTTCCAACCATTGTTTCCTTTCTTGCCTTCTGGTGCTTTGGAAAATAAGTTGTCCCCCTCTTCTTTGTGGCATCCCCTCAAATACTGAAATACTGCTATCATGTCACCCCTAGTCTTCCTTTTCTCTAGACTGGCTGTACCCAAATCCTGCAACCTTTCTTCATATGTTTTTGTCTCCAGATCCTTAATCGTCTTAGTTGTACTTCTTTGCGCTTTTTCCGAAGTCCTAACATTTTTGTAACGTGGTGACCAAAACTAGATGCCGTATTCCAGGTGTGGTCTTACTAAGGCTTTATAAAGCGGTACTAATACTTCACGTGATTTTGATTCTATTCCTCAGTTTATACAAGCAAGGATTATATTAGCTTTTTTGGTTGCTGTCACACATGGCTAGCTCATGTTTAAGTGATCGTCCACTAGGATTCCAAAGTCCTTCTCAAAGTTGTTTTAAAGGTACTGGATTACTGAAAGTGCTAAATGGCTTAAGTCCCTAAAAGCTACAGTTGTGTTTGTTCTCACACCTCGTGATCTGCTCAGGCTATTTGGAAGACAACTTCTTTGCCATGCAAAGAAAAACCAAAGGCTTTCTCATGAGTATGATGCCCTGCATGGAGATGTTGGCTTGGCCTCTATATTTTAACTTTCCAAAGATTGCAAGCAAAGCTCTTCTTTCTTTACTTAGGCATTTTTAACGTCTTATAAATGTTTATCGCTCTGTTGATTTTATCTCCTGCTTTACAGTATTACTCATCATCTCAACCCTTGGCTAACCTCCTCTGAGCTCCAAAGCTACGTAGGTCTAACCAGAGTAGTCTTACATGGGAGATCGCCTCTTCATTGTTGTAGACCAGCTATCACACCAGTTAGGGTGTAGACTAGTCAAATGTTTCAACTAAAATCCATGCAATTCATTTTCACCTAGTGCTGACCAATTCCATGCCCTTTTCTCTGCCATTTCTGCTGTTGTTATAAGTTCTTTCATTCCATTTTTTTTACTCTTATCCATCTCCTTTAACCAAGCTGCATTCTTGTTATATTTCTTAGGGTTATCTCATACCTGTGCCCAGACTATCATTTCTTGTCAGCTATGCTGTACATTACTTGGTCTGCTTCTTGCAGTGAGCTAGTGCTTATGTTTGATATTGCAGTATTGGCAACTTTTAATACTGTTTGATCTCCAATTTGGTGCAGAGTTTATCTCCCAGTTGATGTCAAGGTAGTTAAAGTCCTCCATTACTACTGTGGTTTGTTTCCTGAACACATTAGTTAGCTGATTGGCAAAAAGTTCATCTATTTCTTTCGCTTGGTTGAGTGGCCTGTAGTACACACTTATGGCAATGCCATTCTTTTTTTTCCTTTTATATTTGCTTATATGCATTCATAGGAGGAATGAGAGAGAATATGAGCAAAGAGAGAATCAGAGTGGAAGGAGAGGAAAGGACAACAGGAGGTCAAGCTGTCGGCTTAAAAGCAAAGTGTGACTAGACATACATCGTCAAACAATTATGCAAGGAATGTTGTGAGCTTGCAAAGGCACCAAATTCAAATAAGGATGTAAACATGGCCTGACAGAACAACAGATTTTACTTCCTCTAAATTGGAAGCCATGTGTGATCGTCCCCAATTAGTCCAAAGGTCAGCTGCCAAGCCATCATTATGATCTGCTCAGAAAGGTTTTATGGAGATGCCCATTTTCAAACAATTCCCCCAGTTTCTTGATTACCAACATCATCGAAGGATTGACTCTTCTTCAGTGATACAATCACAAAACCAACAGCATGGGAAGAACTGTGGAGCAAATCTCTTCAATTTATAAAAAAAGTTACAACTTAGGAGGAAAGTGGCACAAAATGTTTTACAGATGGTATACAGCTTCATCGATAAGCAGGTATTTACGATGGTGGTTTGGAACCTTTCCAACCAACTTCTCGCAAGCAGAGTCAGTGGATGTCATGGGTCTGCCCCTGCACCCATCTCCAGACACAAGTTCAGAGGAGGAGGGTGAGTTTGAGTCGGCAAAGGAAAGCGCGGGAATGAGTGTTGATCAGGATCGAGGCTCGGAGATTGCTAGCCTGACAGAGCAGCCTCAATTGGATTGATCAAGGGAGGGGACAGGCTGAGGCTGAGGTTAGACAAGCTGCAGTGAGTTGGCCAGGAGGCTCCAGGCTAGGATCGGAAGTAGCTGCTGGCAGTTAGCAATGAGGAGGAAGTGGAGTCCACACCTCCTCCTGATCCAAGGACACGTCGGACAGAGAGGAGGCAGGCACAACACCTATCAGCTAGGCTATTCGCGAGGAGGCAACCTTGACTCTCATGAAGGGCTGCATTGGCGTCGCCTACTTAATCCCGCCCCGAGGACTTGAGTCTTGCTGGAGCAACGTGCCCAGTTCTGTGCCTTGTGTGCTCGTGCCATGTATCCTGACCCGTTTGACTCCCAAACTGCTTTCCTGTGTACTTTGTGTGTACTTGTTGGACTCGGTCATCATGCTGAGCTCGGAATCAGGACCTACCAAACGGGGATGCTCTCCAAGGACGTGTTTGAGGGCTTTGAATAAACACCGGTAGAACTCTTGCTGTACATACGTGTGTATGAGGGGAGTGGGCAGAACAATGGGGGAAGCTGGTTTCACATTATTCACTTAACAACTGCCTTGCTTAGCAACATGACGATCATAAATACAAGCCCGTTGCCACGGACCTGAATTTTGATCAGCTTGTAACTGGAAAATGATCCTAAGTCACTTTTCCCACTGCCACTTTGAACAGTCATTAAATAAACAGTTGTAAAGCAAAACTACCTGTACTTAAAGAGCAGGGGTGATCGGTGTGCCAGGTGCATATGGTGGAAAAGGCACATTGAGACGGGAGAGGGCTCTTCTACCTTCTTTTCCACCATCAACATCTGCACCTATGGAGCTGGCACTCCTTCCAGATGCCTCTGGCTGGCTCTACGGGGCCTCTTCTCTCCTGCTGGGCAATGAGTCACCCAAAGCCTGCGGTGAGTCAGGGCTCTGCAATGGGAGCAGAAGCCAATTTCCTGAGAGTAAAGCTCCAGCTGGCAGCTCCTGAAGAAGAGCATGACTTACCTACCAATACGAAAGCAGAGTTTCTCCCATTGAAAAGACAAGTGATCCCATAGGAAGATCCTAAGAAGGAGAACCTGCAAACCTGTTCTCTTGGGGCAAGGAGAGAGCCTCCCCTACTCCAAGACGGAGTTGCTCTTCCTTATTAAATGGTAACCTTCTTAAAAAGGTAACCCTCTTAACTCATAGGAGGATTCTTGTGACACTTCCTGCGATTCTTCAACTGGCAGAAAAGATGCCATCATAATTTGCTTATCTGGATGGCTCAGTCACAAATAATAACACAGTGGCAATGAAGGAAGAACAGCTGGAGATGCTCAAATTGACACAGCTGGAGAACTTGCAATGACAACTGGATCTTGTCCTTCAAATTACTGTTGACGCCTGATGACTTGCAAGGGGGTTGGCCAGTCTGAAATGGGAGATTCCAGGTCATCGTACAGACTATTGGCACCTAGAATTGCCTAAAACAACAACAATAAGCAGACTCAGCAATAAGGAGTTCAGATAGTTGTGCAACAGCTGGAGGAAACTCACATTCATTGAAAGAAAACTTTTTCAGTTGGGAAACCAATGGAAAGGAGACAAACATCTCCCCCTCCCCCATTTCCGCTACATTAAAAGTTTGTTTTCCTCAAGATAAACGTTCAACATATTGTACAACAGATATAAAGCCCAAAGTGTTTTTTTAAAGCTAAAAAATAAAACATGAAATAAAAAAGTCATTTTAGGGATGAATTTTGGGTCTTGAAGTCCACCTCTTAAAAGGGCCCTTTAAAAAAAAAGTTGCCGCCTTGTGGGAATAATTTAGGACAGGAAGAAATTGTACAATAGCAATTTAAAAAAAAAACATACAAATGGGCAATGCATACAAGCACCTTGGTAATCTTAAGGAATTTTAAATATCCCTATTCTTTATTTTTCTCTTTCTGGCCACTTACTGTTTCTTCGCTGTCTCTCATTGTCCTGCATGGTACACTAAGCCCTCTGATCATTCATCTAGTTCAGGACTCTGCCATTGTGTGAATCCAGCCATCGTGGGAAAGAAGGTGCAGTTTATGGCTCCAGTTTTTTTTTTTTTTTGCACAAACTTAGCTAATCGTGGTTTATTCACTAAATCAGTGACCAAAAAGCCATGACTTTGCCCAATAGGCCAACTTGGCTTTTCTCTTCCTAAAAACAATAGTGATTGAGAACCTTGGTGGCGTAGTGGTTGCAACCTAATTCTGCTGACTGCCAGTAGTTCGACACTCACCGGCTCAAGGTTGACTCAAGTTTCCATCCTTCCGAGGTGGGTAAAATGAGGGCCCAGATTGTTGAGGGCAAGAGGCTGATTCTGTAAACCACTTAAAGAGGGCTGGAAAGCACTGTGAAACAGTATATAGATGTAAGTGCTATTGCTAAGTGCTAAAGAAGGAAAAGAGAAAGAGGAACAAAAGGAGGGAGGAAAGGAAGGAAGGAAGGAAGGAAGGGCTATGGCGATGCCATAGTTAGAATGCAGTATTGCATGCTAATTTTGCCAACTGCCAGCAGTTTGATCCTGACTGGCTCAAGGTTGACTCAGCCTTCCATTCTTCCAAGGTGGGTAAAATGAGGACCCAGATTGTTGGGGGCAAGAGGCTGACTCTGCAAACCGCCTAGAGAGGGCGGTAAAGCACTGCGAAGTGGTATATAAATCTAAGTGGTATTAATAGCCCAACAGGTCACAGAGGTTAGGAGGAGAAGCAGGTCAGGGAGCTGTATTATAGGGAGATGGGTTTTGAGTACCATTTCATCAAACTTACATAATGTCAACTGCAAGTAGTCCTTGATTTATGACTGTAATTGAGCCTGGAATTACAGTCATAACTTGTGTTGGTCATTAAGCAAGTCACGATGTGACCGGGCTTGATTTTACTTTGTTTCGCAGTGGTCATTAAATGAATTCATTATATCCAATGGACATTTGTTGACAGAAACCAACAAAAAACAAGACAATGGACAAAAAATGCCGGAAAATATATTCATGTGACTCTGTGAACTGCCTAGAGCAGAGGTGTCAAACTCACACCGTCATATTGTCGTCACATGACGTATCATGACTTCACCCCCCCCCCTTTGCTAAAATGAGGGTGGGCATGGCCAGTGTGTGATGCATCTGGCCCAGGGGTTGCGAGTTTGACATCCCTGGCCTTGAGAGTGCTGTAAAGCATTATGAAGCGGCATATAAATGCTAAGTGCTATTGCTATCTTTTATTTAGCTGTCAACATCTTCCACTTGTGAAGGGACTTTCATTCTTTCCCCATTAAGCAGTCCTTCGAACCCTCCAAATATGTTCACTTTTAATGAGGAAAAGTCCCTCCTGCCAGCAAAGCCGTTCTGGGCACAGTCTGACTGCAAAGAGCTACGCCAGGAAAGCTAGCAATTGAGGGACTCTTCACTGTCTGCAGGGTTTGGCAGGAGAATTAGGCTAACAATTGATCAATAAAAGGTGCTTTGGCAGGCAGCCTTCCTGCTGCAATTGCCCTGGTATTTTGCATTTAGACCCACAAAGCATCTGTTCATACGTTGTAAGAACAAACGGATGGCAAGCTCTGTGCCTGATAACAAATTCTGTTTATCCGTCCAAGGAAGTTGACCTCACAATAGATAGGATCAACTGTGCCAAACTCTTGCTTGAGTTTACAAAATGGCCAGTTGAGGCCAACTAGAAACGGTGTAGTTGTGTCTATGGAGAGTCTCAGTTGTCCGGGTCACAGTTGTCCCCAAAGGTGCTTTCTTTCAAAAGGCCACTGGACTTTCTTGTTTTGCTTGAAGACATTTCACTTCTCATCCCAGAGGTTTGTTCCATTCCGACTGAACGGTGGAGAATGGAAGGATTTCAATCTTTATAGTTGTGGTTCAAGGTGCTTTAGGTATCTTAAGCATTACCTGAACATATTCTGCAGATCAGGCCAGCACAATAAACTAACCTAGGTTTGCATGTCTTGTAATTGCAACTGCCGTTGCTTGCTAATAACTTGAATGTAGGGTTTAATGCAGGGGTGGGTCCCTACGCGAACTGGTACTGCTTTGCTCGCACGCATGCCAGCTGCGCGTTGCTTGTGCATGTGCAGTTCACTGAAAATGGTTGTGCGCCTGCACAAAAACCATTAAAAGATAATAAGATGCCAGCAATGCCAACGGAGACTGGGGAATCAGTTCAGGGGCGTGGCCAGCCTGGGTCGCTGCTGGTTCTGCGACCTTGGCCAGATTATCACTACCAGTTCGGCCAAAACGGACCGAACTGGAAGCAACCCACCTCTGTTTTAACGTGTATAGGAAATTAGGTTTTATGTCCTGATCGTGAGAAATAATCAGCTTCAATTGGGGCAGCCTTTCCAGGCGTTGCCTAACCCTTCTGAGATATCCCCGTTTTGTCCCAGGCTGGATTCAGCCAGGAAAAAGGGGTGGGCAATTCTATTCCTCACCCCCCCCCTCCAGAAGGAGCCCAGACTGGGCCCTGCATCCAGGGAGGGTGCTGAAATATTGCGAGTCAGGTTTACACCCAAATTTGGGGTTTTGTGCGAAGCGCAACCCAGGGGAGCAAAATTCCCAGGCCATGTTTCATGTTTGTTTTTCGTTCCAGAAACAGTTTTTCATTTTAACCGAACATGTTTCCCTCCCATCTAAATCTACAGCAGGGGAACAGGACTTATCTGAAACGCTGGGTTTGCAGGGAGGGGGTGCTGATGGGGTGGAGGGTGAGGCCCGAAACGTAACCAGTTGGAAAGAGTCACCTCCCCGCCCCTCCACCCCTCAGGATTGTGACTTGGCACGGCAGACGGAGAAGGATGGAGACAGCTTTTAATATAAATGTTTGGATGGAAAGCGGCTTTAAGATTGCCAGGGAGCAACCCGGCCAAGTGAAATAGAAGAGGCATCTTTCCCAGAGTTGGTTGCGAACAGGGACCCAATCCAGAGCGGTGCTGAATGCGCCATGCACCAGACACTGTACTCCATGCGCAGGAGAAAAGGGGCCAGGCAGAAAGTCGATGTGGCAATGCTTGTCCATTTGCATTGTAATTGATACTGTGGCATCACATTGAGGCCACAAAACATCCAGAGACATTTATAGCTGGTTAAAAGTGTACATAGAATAGAATAACAAAATCATACAGGGACGTGGTCGCTCAGTGGCTAAGACGCTGAGCTTGTCGATGAGAAAGGTCGGCAGTTTGGCGGTTCGAATCCCTAGCGCCGCGGAATGGAGTGAGCCCCCATTACTTGTCCCAGCTTCTGCCAACCTAGCCGTTCGAAAGCACGTAAAAAATGCAAGTAGAAAAATAGGAACTACTTTTGGTGGGAAGGTAACAGCGTTCCGTGCGCCTTCGGCGTTGAGCCATGCTAGCCATATGACCACAGAGACGTCTTTGGACAGCGCTGGCTCTTCGGTTTTGAAACAGATGAGCACCGCCCCCTAGAGTCGGGAACGACTAGCTTCTTCGGCTGACACTTATACAACTACAATCTGATCTTCTCCCAAACTCTTAACTTCTCAGCCGCACCATTTTGCAATTAGGTTAGGCTTTGGATAGCCATTTGGGGCGGCCAGGACATTAGGCATCCTGCGGTCATCTTAAGATCTGCATTTGAGTTTCGGTGGCCAACTATGGCAGCCCCAGAGAAATTTGAATTCTGATATATTGGCCCAAGTTTTTAAAAAAGGGATCCACCCACCTCATTGCTCCTGCCTGTTTCTCTCCAAGCAGGATGGAGTCCTTCAAGTTGGCCTTTGATTAATGAAAGATTTGACCAAGAGGTCTTCTCTGACCCTCTGACTCACCTTTGATTGTGTTTTCTCTGTCTCTCACTTCTGACTTCAAAGTTGTCTTCAAATACTTAAGACAAATAAACACAGCCCAAGAGCCAACAGGAGACAAAAGCAAGTGGAGGGGGGGATATTCAGTTAACTATCCTGGCACTTAAAGGGGTGGGGGGGGTCTCCAGAAAACCGATGAAGAGAAGTCTTTCATCAGCTTAATCTTTTCTTGGGCCGAGGAAATGCCACAGGAAAATGCTCTAGTTGATTACATTCCCACCTCTTAAAGACATCCAGGCTGGCTTAATTGCTAACTTTTGCTAACTTTTAGTAGAGTTGGAAGGGACCTTGGAGGTTTTCTAGTCCAACCCCCTGCCTAGGCAGGAGACCCTATACCGTTTCAGACAAATAGCTATCCAACATCTTCCAACATCTTCTTAAAGACTTCCAGTGTTGGGGCATTCACAACTTCTGGAGGCAAGCTGTTTCCAATTGCCCAGATGTTTTGTCTGGATGGCTGTTTCAATCGATCAGAATAGAGCTGGAAGGGACCTTGGAGGTCTTCTAGTCCAACCCCCTGCTCAGGCAGTTGACCCTGTCCTATTTCAGACAAGTAGCTGTCCAGTCTTTTCTTAAAAACCTCCAGTGATGGAACACACCACAACTTCTGGAGGCAACTTCTGTTCCAAGTTTCTCCTTCATCCCAGGTTGCTTCTCCTCCTTGAATAGCTTCCATCCATTGCTTCTTGTCCTGCCTTCTGGTGCTTTGAAAAATAATTTGAACCCCCCTCCCCCAATCCTTTGTGGCTGTTTCTCAAATAATGAAAGAGTACTATCATGTTACCCCCTAGTCCTTCTTTTCTCTAGACTGGCCATTTCAAACTGTTGAATGAATTTATTTCAAACGTTTTGTTTGGCTGTTTCAAACTGTAGACAGTGATTTACTGTGGATTTTGAATGCATTCTCCGAAGCTGCTATGCTCTTTGGCTTGCCTGTCAACCTGAACAATACTGGTGTATTTTTTGTAGCTTGTGCCAAATACTAAGCTCATAAAACCAAAAGTCACCGTGCTTGACACCCAGCTGAGAAAGATAAGCAAATACTTGGCATCACGTTTGCCACATTTTCCAGACTGGAGATATATTTTCCTCCCTGAACTGGCTTCCTTCCTTTCTTCCAAAACACAAATTATGCTCTCTGTGGGGTGCTTAATAATACCTCCCCTCTTTATCACGTTGTTCCAGGTTGAGGTCCCCCCCAAGCCCCTTTTGTCTATGTTTAGAGATGTCGCTGGCACAAGCAAGGGGGTGGGGTGGGGAGGCTGAGGCCCACAGGGATATTTCAACAGGGAGTGGGCAGCAGACTGATGAGGGAGCAAGGTGAGGCAATCCTTTTGGCTTTGGGTTAGTAGTCTTATTGTCCAGCTGATTGTGCAAATGCAGAAGATGGGTTAATTTTAATTTTAGAAGAAAATCTCCTATACTACCAACCTCTTAACAATACTCAACAACACAGTATCACCAGTAGAGACCTTCAGGTTTCTAGGTTCTATCTTATCTCAAGACTTAAAATGGACACCTAACATCAAAAACGTCATCAAAAAAGCACAACAAACAATGTTCTTTCTGCACCAACTCAGGAAGCTCAAACTCTCCAATGATTCTGTTCTACAGAGGAATCATTGAGTCTGTCATATGCACCTCCATAACTGTCTGGTTTGGCTCTGCAACTCAGAGCAAGACAGACCGAGACGTCAGAGGATAATCAGAACTGCAGAAAAAACAATGGGTACCAACCTGCCTTCCATGGAGGACCTGTAAACTGCACCAGTCGAAAAGTGGGCTGTGAAAATATCTAGAGATCCCTTGCATCCTGGACACAAATTGTTTTAACTCCTACCCTCAAAACAATTCTACAGAGCACTGCACTCCAAGACAACTAGACACAAGGAGAGTTTTGCCCTGAATGCCATCACTCTGCTAAACAACTAATTCCTTCACCACTGTCAAACTATTCACTAAGGCTGCATTACTATTATACTTCTCTTCCTTCCTAGTGTCTATCTCTCCCCACGTATGACTATAATAACCATGTTGCTTGTATTTTTCAATTTATATTGTTTTAATTTTTTCCTAGTACGATTTGATAGCTTATTAGTAACCTATGACTATCACTAAGTGTTGTATCTTATGATTCTTGATGAATGTATTTTATCCTCCTTATGTACACTGAGAGCATATGCACCAAAGACAAATTCCTTGTGTGTCCAATCACACTTGGCCAATTAAAATATTTGATTCGATTTGATTTGATTCTTCTGTTCTATTCTTGTCTAGTCTCGTCTATTCGATTCTTCTATTCTATTCCCCTAAGCCATGTTCAGATCCAGGGACTTTATGGACAAGTCCAGGTCATTGTTCTTTACGTCCGGGATGTTTTTAGACTTCCCCCTCCCCTCCTGTCGGTCTCTCGTCCAGATCTGAAGTGCCATCACTCAGCTTGCCATCTGCTCCTCCTTTTCCTTTCGGGAGAGGGACGTGCTACAAACAACGGCATTGTCTTCACCAGACGCAGAATAAACAGCCGCCAGAGAGCCTAACTCCAGGGTCACCAAAGGGAAAATAAACAATCATTTAAAGGCTGCTTCTAACTGGGTCTCTCCTTATCTGCTGCCCCCTTTACGGAGCCACCGGCCAACAATAGCCCCCACTCTCAGAATCCGCACTGAATATTTTAAAAAATCCCATAAATAGTTTTACAAAAGCATAAACACTTAACCGTAATGCAAAATAGCAAAAAGTGAAGCAGTAAGGAAAGAAAGAAGAAGAAGAAAGGAAAAAGTGCATTAAAGGAAGAATAAAAAGAAGCAGAAATTTCCAATTTCCTTTGTGGCAAATATAAAGGTAAAGGTTCCCCTCGCATATATCTGCTAGTCGTTCCTGACTCTAGGGGGCGGTGCTCATCTCCGTTTCAAAGCCGAAGAGCCAGCGCTGTCCGAAGACGTCTCTGTGGTCATGTGGCCGGCATGACTCAACGCCGAAGGCGCACGGAACACTGTTCCCTTCCCACCAAAGGTGGTTCCTATTTCTCTACTTGTATTTTTTACCTGCTTTCCAACTGCTAGGTTGGGAGAAGCTGGGACAAGTCACAGGAGCTCACTCCGTTACGTAGCACTACGGATTCGAACCGCCAACCTTTCTGATCGACAAGCTCAGCATCTTAGCCACTGAGCCACCACGTCCCAATTTGAGCCACCACGTCCCAATATAAATTTACCATAATACAAACGAGCAAAGAGTGAGTACAGTAAGTAAAGAAAGAAGGGGTGGGGGAAGGAAAAAGTGCATTAGAGGAAGAACAAAAAGAGGCAGGTTTCAAATTTCTTTGCGGCAAATATAATGGCAAAGTTATCTCTTATGCTATGATTCCCAAAGAAAGTTCACTCTTTTTATTTTCCAGAGTTTTCTGTTTCCCCCCTAATCATCAAAACCACAAATCACAAATGCATTTTTTCCGTTTTATGCAAACAGTTCAGCCTAGAAGGGGATTGCATCAACCATAAATCAGCCGCCGTTTTCCCGAGGGCTACAGAGAGGGAGCTCGGTCAAGGAGCAAGCAAGACGTCTGAAATCCCACACATGTGGCACGTTCGGTCAATTTTGGCTGGACTTGGATTGGAGACCAAGACTAGGAAATTAAAAAGGGAGTGGAATCTCCAATAAAGGCAGTAGCAGCCCACTCCTTTGCTGTTGCCAAAAGCGAACTGTGGATGAGTCCATGCGGTCACCAAGGGCTCAACCTCAAGATCTGAATGCTCGAAACGTCTCTTGTGCACTTGGGGGCGATCAATCAATGAGGATAGAGCTGGAAAGGACATTGGAGGTCTTCTAGTCCAGTCCCCTGCTCAAGCAGGAGGTCCTAAACATTTAGAATAATAATTGGAAGGGACCTTGGAGGTCTTCTAGTCCAACCCCTCCGCTCAAGCAGGAGACCCCAGGCCATTTCAGATATGCAAACCAAAGACCTTATTTACTGTTTGAAAAGCTCACCATACAAGCCATGACTGCTTGATTCTTCTCCCAACCTCCAGATTTGCAGATGCCCAATGCTTGGATGGCGGGGTTGGACTAGATGACCTACAGGGTCCCTTCCAACTCTGTTAATCGGTAATCAAAGCATCCTCAGAGATGCTCAATGCTTGGGCCAGGGTTGGACTAGATGACCTACAGGGTCCCTTCCGACTCTGTTAATCTGTAATCAGATGCATTAAAAAAAAAACCCACCTTACATTCCCCCACCCGCCAGGGCAGAGCCTGCCCGAAACGACAATTCCCAACATGCCAAGCGCGCCCAGCCTCCAGGAGGCGGACCCGACGGTTACAAACCGACCAATGACGAGGAGGGCTAGGGGCGCGTCCAGGACCGTTGGGCGGGGCCGCGCCCTGCCATTGGCTCGTTCGAGAGAGAGGGGCGGAGCTCTGGGAAGGCTGGCTGTCTCGCTGAGCTGCGCTGGGCGGCTGGGCTCACAGCCTCGTCGGGATCCGCTGCGAGCGCCTCGCTCGTTGTCCGCGCTGCCGCGCCTTTGGATGGCTCTGCGCCGCCGGGGAAGGTACGTCGAGCCGATCCGGATTAGGGATTCGGGAGACCCATCCTTGATCCGGATTAAGGAGGGTTTGGGAAGAGGGTCTCCCGATTGGAGTGGGGGTCTTTGTGCTGGGAAGAGGAGGAGGAGCTGGCTTCGTGGCAGCGGTGATCTGGGTGGGAAAGTGGGGCCGCGTTGGGATCCATTGGAGCAGAATTCGGCTGGCTGGCCGGTCTAGTAACAGGAACAGAGTTGGAAAGGGACCTTGGAGGTCATCTAGTCCAACCCCCTGCTCACGCAGACGACCTGTGCTAGGGATTCGAACCGGCGATCTTTACTGATCGGGCAAAACTCAGCTGGCTTTGCCACTGAGCCCCCTAGCGGGTTCCCTGCCAGGATCGGCGGAGCTTTGCTTTGCACGGGTTTGGAGGGTTGTGTGAGCGCGTGTCCCAGCGGGGCTTTGGCGCTACGTGGCTTGGGTGGGCACTGGGCAGGACCTGAGATACCTTGCCCTTCCTAGCAGGGCTAGGCAAGGCTGGTTGGTTGGGCTGTCGGTCAGCAGTGTGGATGCCCTGTGGATCCAGGCAGGGAGGCTAATGCCGAGGGTGGGATAGGAAATAGAATAGAATAGAATGAGAAGGGAAGAAGGAAAGCGAAGAGAAGGGAAGAAGGAAGGAGAATGGAATGGAAGAAGGAAGGAGGAGGGAAGAAGGAAGGAGAATAGAATAGAATGAGAAGGGAAGAAGGAAGGAGAATTGAATATGGAATGGAATAGAATAGAATGAGAAAAGAAGAAGCAAGTAGAAGAGAATGGAATGGAAGAAGGAAGGAGGAGGGAAGAAGGAAGGAGAATAGAATAGAATGAGAAGGGAAGAAGGAAGGAGAATAGAATATTAATATAGAATAGAATAGAATGAGAAAGGAAGAAGCAAGTAGAAGAGAGTGAGAATGGAAGAAGGAAGGAGGAGGGAAGAATGAAGGAGAATAGAATAGAATGAGAAAGGAAGAAGGAAGGAGAATAGAATATGGAATGGAGTAAAGGGACCTTGGAGGTCATCTAGTCCAACGGCAACACCCCATGCCCAAGCAGGATGTTGCCCACACTATGTTGAGACTTTGGAAAATGTGCCAAGGAGAGGAAATAGAATAGGATGGCACGGCAGAGAAGATCTCATAACAATTGAAATAGAATAACAACAACTTTATTGTCACTTTAAATGTACCCTTAAATCAGCATGCATGAAAACGAGATGTTGGTTGCATACAGCTCTCCCAAGGTGAAAGGGCCCTGGATCAGGATGAAACAGTTTCCCGTGGAATGACCTCCGATAATGAAGCATGGAAGGGGGCATCTTCCCCCTGGCGTAGTTAGGGGAGAATAAAAACATCCAGGATGAACTCCAAACCGTAAACGTACCTTGATGGACCAGAGTCATGAAACGCGGGAGGCGAGGTGGAGAAACCATGCCGTGTTTGGATATATATGTTGTGTGAACGTGCCTGTTCTCGCTTGGAGGACATGGCAGAAATCGTGGGAACTCGGGCTAACATTTTGGCTGGTAGCAATGACCCTGAGCCTCGGGTTCTCCTTCCCTTCCTCCCCTTGCACTGTGCCCCTACCTTCCCCAACGTAGTAGCGCCCATGTTCCACTCTTATGCCAAGTACACTGGCAGCCAACGACCGGAGTGAGCTGAATCTGCAGAAGCCGTGGGCGTCTCTTTGCCTGATCCCTTCATCCGCCGCAGTCTTGGGACATTCTTCACACCTGGTGCGTGTTTGCAGGAGAGAAATGCCAGGGACTTCCGTGGGCACCAAGATTGCTGGGAGTGAAGTCACCAGAGCTCTGCCTTCCGTGACAAACAATTTGCTGTGTTGTTTAGCTTATTTTACTTTACTTTATCTTACCTCGTCCAACGAAATTAAATGCCGTCTTCAGTGTACATTACAACTATAAAAATAAAAACACAAACACCCGTCCTTCACATGCTATATACTTCAAATTGAAAACCTCGGATATTGCATTCGTATTGCACTATATTCCGCAGAATTCAGTATAGTTACTGCCCTGGGATAGAAGTTGTTTTTCAGCCTTGTTTTTATTGCCCTGTACCTATGTCCTATGAGGGACGCGGTGGCTCAGTGGCTAAGACGCTGAGTTTGGTGGTTCGAATCCCTCGCGTCCCGTCACGGAGTGAGCTCCCGTGACTTATCCCAGCTTCTGCCAACCTAGCAGTTTGAAAGCAAGTCAAAAACGCAAGTAGAAAAATAGGGACTACCTTTGGTGGGAAGGTAACGGCGTTCCGTGCGCCTTCAGGGTTGAGTCATGCCGGCCACATGACCACAGAGACGTCTTCGGACAGCGCTGGCTCTTCGGCTTAGAAACGGAGATGAGCAGCGCCCCCTAGAGTCGGGAACGATGAGTACTTATGTGCGAGGGGAACCTTTACCTTTATCTATGTCCTAAGGAAGCCTGAAAAGTAGAGGAATCGGGCAGGGAGGGGGATCTCAGATTTTCCTTGGAGTTAAAGGGGAGGGGGGAAAAGACCCTCTCTGGCTGGTGGTTTTGGGATTAGCTTTTCCCATCCGTTGCCTTTCTGGGATAACTGATTGATGGGGGGGCGGTTTGCTCTGTCTGACCAGCTCGCCTTTGTTCGCTTCCAGGGCTCCATCCGTTTTGACCCCAAAGTAGACCTTTGGAGGGACCTCCCTTCCTTTCTGTGCCTGGCCGGCTACTTTGGGCAGAAGGAGAAGGAGGAGGGGGGGTGCCCCGACGGCGGAATCCGGCGGCAGCATGTCCGAAGAGGCACTCCTGAGCATGGACGAAGGCACGCTCCGGAAATTGGTGAGTTCCTTTCCTCTGATGCTGTCTCTCTTGCTTGGAGACAATTGACGGTTTGAGGCTTTGGGGAGAAAGCTTCTTTCTGCCTTTTTTTTTTTGCCCAGCGATGTTTTGTGAGTTGTTTTGGAGGCCTAGACGTTGGCGGTCACTTTGCTGGCTTTCCGTTTCATCATTATGTGGATCCGTTCCTCCCGTCCTTTCATGGATTTTTACTGGATTTCTTTGGCGGCGGGAGTTGTGGGAGGGGGAGGGCGGGGAAGGATCGTTTCCCAAGTTTGAATTTGTTCACATGCTGCCAGTTTGTGGGTTGTGCATAGAAGGGGGTGTGTGGGTTCACACGTTGCATTTAAGCCCAAGGTTTTTTTTGGAGGGAGGAGTCTGATTTATTGAATAGCCCATCGTGCCTAAGTTTACAGTAATCCCCAAAGTGAGACTTTTGAGTGACAAAGGAAAAATAGAGAAAGAAAATTAAAGAGCCACGGAAGTCCTGAAGCTTCATCGCTGGAGGCTTTCAAGAAAAGACTGGACTGTCATCTGTCAGAAATGGTGTAGGGTCCCCTGCTTGGGCGTGGGGTTGGACTGGATGACCTCCAAGGTACCTTCCAACTCTGTTATTCAGAAGTTGTGGGTGCTTCATCACCAGAGGCTTTCAAGAAGATATTAGACTGCCATTTGCCAGAAATGGTATAGGGCGGGAGGCTGGACTAGATGACCTCTAAGGTCCCTTCCAACTCTGTTATTCTGTTATTGTTCTGTTATTCAGAAGTTGGGAGCTTCATCCCCGGAGGCTTTGAAGAAGACACTGGGCTGCCATTTGTCAGAAACGGTGTAGGGTCCCTTGCTTGGGCCAGGGGTTGGACTAGATGACCTCCAAGGTCACTTCCAACTCTGTTATTCTGTTATTATTCAGAAGTTGTGGGCGCTTCATCCCCGGAGGCTTTCAAGAAGAGACTGGACTGCCATTTGACAGAAATGGTGCTTGGGCATGGGGGTGGGGCTGGGGGGTTGGACTAGATGACCTACAAGATCCCTTCCAACTCTGTTAATCTGTAAACATTAGAAGCTTAAGGGAACGCATCCTCCTTTGAGACGGGAACAAGGGACGAGATTATTACCGAAGCTGCTTAATCCAATTCTGTAAATTCGCCCGCATTTACAAATTACAGGGCTACTCCTTATGAAGTTCACACCAATCCAAAAGCGAGGAAAACCGTAGCATAGTAGTGGCTGCCGCTTAAAGCCTTCCTTAACTCAATTACCGAATTACCTGCTTTTGGGGCTTCTTGCAGGTAGACTGGAATTTAAGGTAACCCAACCGGCTGCGTTCATCAAACAGCGCTAATCCGCAAATAACTAATCCCCGATTACAACCAACCTCTGCTTACTCAAAGCAGCTTCTGGTCTCGAATTGTCCCGGTTTTAATAAAAATTAGAAAAATGCAGAGGGTCTCCTTGGAGGGGTGTCCGAGCCAGGTAGGGAAGCCCCTTCCCCCTGCTTGCCACCTCGAATCGCACTTCCTTTGAGATCCCCATCTTCGTTTCGCAAGCTTCCTTTCCCTGCTACTTGGGTTTATTATATTTTGACGGCAGCCCTTCGGTGACTCCTCTTTGGAGTTCGTGCGAGTTGGCGCACGCTCTCAGGTCCCGCGGTCGAACACAGACTTTGCAACTCCTTCTTACCACGAGGTTTTGAAACTCCTTCTTTACGTAACGCTTCGATGTCCAAATCCTTTGCTGGGGGCCGGAGAAACGGCCGGAGTCCGGTGGCTTTCGGAAGATCGCTTCCGTGGATCTGTTACTCCGATTCTTGGCCTCTGTCAGTGGGAAGGACTGACCCAATTGCTCCTTTGCTCACTCCACCAGCAGGAAAATAAAATACCCACCCAAGGGGTGTCTGGTGCCTTAGCTTTCATGCCAGTTTCACGCAAAGGGCTATATAAGGTTTGAGGTTGGCTTAGCATGTTGTGTAAACTTTGCCGTCGCGGCTTAAAACCGACTAAAAACTGGCTTAGAACAGACTTCTCCCACCTGGATGGCCTCCGGGCTGTGCGGTTTTCCATTCCCAGAGTTGTCAACTGCGGCCTTAATAACTTGCGGAATGAAGGAGGTGAAGGTGTGGCTGTGTGAAACTTGACGAGATGTGAACTCAGCCACTGTGACGTCTCTAATTGACAGGTGTCATTCGTCCCTGATGGCTGGAGAAGTCTTCCTATTCCCCGTTGCAGCCTGAGTCCTCCTCCTCCGCTTTTAGCTCGTAGACAGGTAGTCCTCGGGTTACGACCACAAGGGAGGCCCCGACATTTTACGTCGCTGAGTTGAAACATTGGTTAGGTGAGCTTTGCCCCGTTTCGTGACTTTTTCTCGCTGCCGTCGTGAAAGCGAACCGTTGCGTTTGTTAAGTGAGTCACCCGGTTGTTACATGAATCCAGTTTCCTCCATTGACGTTGCTGGTCATAAGGTCGCAAAAGAGGATCGTGTGACCCTGGGACACTGCGACCGTCATAAATGTGAATCAGTTGCCAAGTGCCTGAATTTTGATGACGCGACTGGGACTTGGGGCCATGATGGCGCAGTGGTTAGAGTGCGATACTGCAGGCTACTTCTGCTGACTGCCAGCTGCCTGCAGTTCGGCAGTTCAGATCTTACCAGGCTCAAGGTTGACTTAGCCTTCCATCCTTCCGAGGTCGGTAAAATGAGGACCCAGATTGTTGGGGGCAAGAGGCTGACTGTAAACTGCTTATCCGGGGAAGTTTTATTTTGGAGGAAACAGGGTAGCAGGTCTGACTTCTGCCAACACAAGGAGCCGTCATAAATACCAGCCAAGTTTGTGTTTCTTAATTTTGCCGCGAGGCGGGGTATAAATCCTTCCCGGGTGTTGGAAGGTCGTCGCGGAGGGAGCCCCTTCACAACCATGTTACCGACTTCACAAACGGCGGGGGTTTCAGCTTCAAAACCACGGCAAGACGGCGTCATGAAACAGGGCGCTCGACAAAGGTTTCGCTCGGCGACAGAAATCTTGGGCTCGGTTCTGGTCATACGTCGAGGGCTACCTGAACTACAAAGGTGTCATTGGGTAGAGAGAGCCGAAATCCCCCCTTCCTTCCCAGCCCACTCCCAATATAAAATTTTGCTTGCTCGGGAGCCGTTTTTCTTCCAAGCCAGAGTGAGTTGGCCTTCTCTCTTTCTCTCTCTGGGACTCACCTGGCCCGTCGGCAGCCGGAGGGAAGGCAGCGCTGCCTGCTGCACACAAGGGCCCTTTGTGCTCCGTGGTAGGGATTCCTGGCTGTTTGCGCTGTGGGGAGGAGCGCCAAGGCCCTGCCTTGCCTGGAAGGGGAAGAGAGAGCCTTGTTCAGACCTGAAACCCGTTGGCCCTCACCTCTGCCAGCTGAGGCATCGCCCACTGGGGAGGCTTTGGCAGGCAAGAGTCTACATCGAGTTCCTGCTCAAAGGATGGGGGCGGAGGGCAGTGGTGAAATTCAAATTTTTTTCACGACCGGTTCTGTGAGCGTGGCTTGGTGGCCGTGGCAGGAGAAGGATACTGCAAAATCTCCATTCCCTCCGTACTCCAGAATCTGTCAGAACCTGCTGAATTTCACCCCTGGTCAGGGAGAGGGTCCTTGTCCTTTAACTTAGGGGTCACCAACCTTTCGGATCTCAGGGACCACTAAATCCATAATTTTAAATCCCGCGGACCACTAATAGGATCTCCCTAATGACTGGCTGGGTGGGTGTGGCTAGGTGGTCATGTGACTGGGTGGGCGTGGCCAACTCAATGTCACGCCAAGGGGCGCCTCGCCGGCCTCTACTCACCACTCCTCACCTGTCCTCCCGGGCTCCTTAGGGCCCCAAGAGAAAGCAGTTGTTGCAGCTAAGCAGCAACAACTTTTCCCAGGAGAAAAGAGTTGTTCAAATTGGATCTGGCTGAGAAGGAGGTTCAGCAGAAGCACCTCACTGAGGACTAGGAGCATAGGCTTTCCAAACAGAGAGAAGACCTGCGTGAGTGCAAGGCCAGGTGCCGGTGACTGGAGGCTCAGTGGGCTGAGATGGTCAGCCAGTTCCAGGCCAGGATGCAGTCCCACTGGAACGAGGCCCTCTGGATCTTCCCCACCAGCGGCTCTTCCCTCCAGCCTTTGCCCAAAGCCCCCCACCAGGAGGCCGAAGCAGACCCCAAGTCAGAATTTCTGCCCCCCCCCGACCCCCACAAAAAGACCCCGAAGGGGGAGACTCTCTGCAGCAACACAAGCATCCATTGCACGCATCCATCCCAGGGGCCGTAGTTTAAGGATCCCTGATTTAGTGCAATGTAAAAAATGCAAAAATCTTTTCTGTGGACCACCAAATTTTTCTCACAGGCCACTAGAATAGAATAGAATAGAACAAACAAAGAATAAAATAAGAATTAGAATAGAATAGAATGAAGAATAAAATAGAATAGATTAAACAGAAAGAACAGAATAAGATTTAAAATAGCATAGAGTAGAATAGAATAGAATGAAGAATAAAATAGAACAGCATAGAATGAAGAATAGAATAGAATAAACAGAAAGAATAGAATAAGAATTAGAATAGAATGAAGAACAGAGTAAATAGAATAGAGTAGAATGAATAAAATGGAACAGAATAGAATGAAGAATAGAATAGAATAGGATTCTTTATTGGCCAAGTATGATTGGACACACAAGGAATTTGCCCTCCCGCGCATAAGCTCACAGTGTACATACAAGCCACAAGTGATGAGTCATGCTCATCATCATCATAAAACACAATACTCATATGTCATAAGCTACAGCCCTGGACAATAGTTCTGGGATACTAAATAAATAACCAGCATCAGGCCTAGTAGGATACTAACTAATACAAGCAATATAAATCATAAGGTACAATCAAGACAGGGATGGCCATAAGAAGATAAGGAAATAAGTAATAGGAGAAATGAGAAGGATAATAATAATAATAACAACAACAACAACAACAACAACAACAACGTAATGCATTTTTGAATGTTCAATTGGCTGAGTTTCATGTTTAATGAATAAAGTATATAATAACGTTACCTTAACCGTTCCTAGGTCCTTGGTTAGGACTTGAGCTGTTGAGCTACCAACCAGCCCCAAAGGCTGTGAATCTCACCAAAGATTAACATAATAATAATAATAATAATAATAATAATAATAATAATAATAATAATAATAATAATAATAATAATAATAATAATACAGCTCTACTAGGTTGTTTGATAGTGATTGGTAGATGATAGATAGATAGATGATAGATAGATAGATAGATAGATAGATAGATAGATAGATAGAAGATAGAAGATAGATAGATAGATAGATAGATGATAGATAGATAGATGATAGATAGATAGATGATAGATAGATGATAGATAGATAGATAGATAGATAGATAGATAGATAGATAGATAGATAGATAGATAGATAGATTGATAGATGATAGATGATAGATGATAGATAGATAGATTGATAGAGAGAGAGAGAGAGAGAGAGAGATAGAGAGAGAGATAGATAGATGATAGATTGATTGATTAACAGAGTTGGAAGGGTCCTTGTAGGTTATCTAGTCCAACCCCTGGCCCAAGCAGGAGACCCTCTACCCACCATGTTGTGGGAATGAGTGTCTTTAGCAGAGTGACAGCAGGGGGAGAAAAACTGCCTTTGTGTCTGGTTGTTTTGGCACGCAATGCCTCATAGTGTCGTAACGGGCAACGTCCAGGATGTGAGGGATCTGTAGATATTTTCACAGCTCTTTTTCTGACAGCCGCTTTTCTTTTTCTGTTTCTGGAACACGAATTAGTTCCACCCTTTTCCTTGGCTGCAGCTACAAGGGAATTAGTCCATATAAGGAGAAACTCTCTGTCCTTTTGGGTTGTTTTGTTCCTTCTCTTTCTCTCTCCCTCCTCCTCCTCCAACTGGCTTTCCCTCCCTCCCTCCTTCCTTTCCCCCCTTTCCTTGTTTGCATTTCTCGTTCCCTTCTTTTCAGCACCCCCTCCCCCCAGAGGAGCCCCACCGGTTCGTTTTTCGCACTGTTAGGAAGTTTCTCCCTCGTTCCACGTTGCTTCTCTCCTCGATCGGTTTCCATCCGTCATTTCTTGTCTTCCGGTGCTTTGGAGAATAACTGAGTTGGAAGGGGCCTTGGAGGTCTTCTAGTCCAACCCCCTGTTCAGGCAGGAAGTGGATCAGTGATGGCGAACCCCAAGGTGCCCCGTGATCTCTGCCGAGCATGATGGGGGCCGGTGCTTCTGCCTGGTGGTTGGCGCCTCCGCCGAACCAGGAATGCCGGAGGACAATGGCTCAACTCTTCCTTCCCAACCTTCTCCCTCCCTGTGTGCAGGCTTTGTACGTGTGTAAAATATGTGGTTCTCGAACTTACGACAACAACGGAGGCCAAAATTTATGAGCAGCAGTGGAGCAGTGGTTAGAGTGCAGTACTGCAGGCTACTTTTGCCGACTGCTGGCTTTTTGCAATTTGGCAGTTTGATTCTCACCAGCTCCAGGTTGACTCAGCCTTCCGTCCTTCCGAGGTGGGTAAAATGAGGACCCAGATTGTTGGGCAAGAGGCTGACTCTGTAAACCGCTTCGAGAGGGCCGCAAAGCAGCATATAAGTCTTAAGTACTGTTGCTATTATGGCAAGGCGTCCGTTAAGCGAGTTTTGCCCCATGTCGCGACCTTCCTCGCCCCCCCCCGCTGGGTGAACCGCTGCGGTTGCAAAGTTAGTTCCCACGCGTGTTAAGTGGCGTCTGGCTTCCCGTTTGATTTTGCTGGGCAGCAGGTCACCCCCCCAAAAAAAAACGGATCGCGTGACAAACCCCCCCCTCTCTCCCCCCTCCCGGCCCGGGGATACTGCGCCGTCATAAATACCAGTCAGTTTCCAAGCACCTGAATTCGGATCCCGGTGACTCTGGGGATGCTGCCACGGCCGTATGTAATGGAGAACGGGCCGAAGTCTGTTTTCAGTGCTGCTGTAACTGCTGTAGGTCGAGGCCTACCTGTGTACATGTACACACACACACACACACACACACACACACACACACACACACACACACTCTGCTTCCTGCCACCACGGAGCGTAATTTAATCTGTTCACTGAAACCAGCCGGAGAGTTTTAGAAGCAGGCATCTTCCTTGAAGGATGATTACAGAGTTAGCCGTATCCCTCGGCTGAAGTGGCGGAGAGTTTTGGGCCGAAACCCCGGCGGCGAAGGACATGAGCCGCTAAGCCTGCGGAGAGCACAAGAGCCCGGCCGGAGGGACAGTGCCACTTTGTGCAAACCTCACACTGCGCCCATTGTGTGTCTGGGCCCGGGGGCGGCCGAAGAGAAGCCGGGGAATGCCTCTCCTAGGCGGGGGGCGGCCTCCGCAATACCCTTGACCTGTCCCTGAATGACCCTCTCCCTCTTCCCCTCTTCCCTTCCCACATAGCTGGAAGCAACCCTGGACTTGGCCGAGCGCAGGCAGATCCGTTCGGCCATCCGGGAGCTGCGCCGGCAGGAGCTGGAGCGCGATGAGGAGGCGCTGGCGTCGAAGCGCTTCCGGACGGAACGGCAGGAGAACAAGGAGAACCGTCTGAGGTGAGTTTGGGGCCTCCGCTTCCCTCTTCACCCCACTTTTCTGGCATTGGCACCTTCGGGACACCGCTAGGTTGGTGAGCGGCGCTCTGCCTGGCCGGAGGTGGGGGGGTTGTCCAGGGGGCTTATTTGCAGGGGAGGGCTTATGTTTTTGCCCACCAGAAAAATGTGGCGCGGCCTTATTATCAGGACAGGTCATATTTTCGTGGAACCGCGGTATATGTTTGTATATATGTGTGTGCATGTGTGTGACTGTATGTGTGTGATAGGTAAAGGTTCCCCTTGCACATATGTGCTATCTACCGTGTAACTAAGGCAGGGTCTTATTTTCTTTTGACCCCCAAAATAAGCGCTCGGCCTTATTATCCATGCATAAGTGCTGTGTGAAGAGCGTATTGTCTGGGTCACCGTGCGTACACATAATATCCGTTTGTCTTTAACATGCACGAACGGTTTAGTCAACAGGGTATTATTATCTGTCTCCTTATACACAGTCGTAACTTTCAATTTCTAATTTCTACCTCTGTTGTCTGTTGATAGAACAAACCCCAGGTCAAAATGTATTCCGTATCTTCTTTATCTTTAATGTCAACCTATCCATCGCTCCTCCTGTCACCTCCTTTGACCTGTCCACAAAAGATGGGGCATTTACGGCTGATCTGAGCAAGCCCAGCCCCTTCCTCCCTCCCACCCCCCATCTTGGGCGCCCCACGAGGGCCTCCAATCCCACCCAAATGCCTGCTTTTCCAGCAGAGTCTGGGCCGCCTTCTCGCTGCCCTCCTGCCGCTGGATCCTTCTCCCCGGAGCGCAAGAGCTCCCTTCCCCTGGGAGGGGCAGCCCAGGCCACGCCAGGCAAGGCGAAGGGTTTGGGGCGCCTGCCCGAGCGATGATCCTCTCCATCCTTTGGTCCCTTCAGGTCCTGGCAGCGAGAAGAGGAGCAGCGGCAGCAGAAGTCTCTGGACGCCCTTTCGCGAAAGCTGGAGAACATCCGGGAGGTGGAGGAGCTGACTGCCTTGGTAGGTCCCTGCTGAGCCAGATTGTTGGGGGCAAGAGGCTGACTCTGTAAAAACCGCTTAGGGAGGGCTGGAGAGTCTATAAATCTATTGCTATTTCCCATCAAGAAAATTGCTTGGATTTGCACTCCAGCCGATGGATCTAGGCTCTCTGGGGGGCCTCCCTTCGGCACACGGGCCACAAAGGGGGGAAATGATCCCTTTGAACCTTCCCTGACTCTGCTTCCCTTCTCAGCTGCGAGGAACCAGCGAGTACGAGGAACGTAAACTCATCCGGGCTGCTATTCGCCAGCTGCGCGCGGAAGAAATTGAAGGTACCAGACCCAGCAAGGTTGTTGTTGTGTCCCGGCAGCAGCCAGAGGATCTGGCAGCAGAGTTGGAGAGTGAGGAGGGTTGGGGAGGAACCTGGGCCAGTCCTGGAGTCTGGGGAAGGCTCGGATGAGGGCTCTGCATCAGAGACAGAGTGTTAGGCCTGACACAGAGAGGGGTCCAGAGCCAGTTATCAGCTGCCTTCGGAGTCAGACATCAGTGAGGCAGAAGAACAGCTGGAGCCTGTTCCCAGTGTGCGCATGTGCAGAGCTGCCAGACGAAGGGAAGAGCTAAAGAACAGGGGTCGACTTGGGAGTAAGGCCACAGGAAAGACAATGAATGGCCCCTCCCAGAGGAAATAAAAGAGGAGCAAAAGGGGAGTGGAGTTTGCAGGAGACCATTAGTTCGCTTCATTGGTTTGTGACTCTCCGAGACTCCTTGCCAAGTTTTGCAGAGATCAGCCTGGCAGCTCTCCAAGCCAGATAAGGTCTGTGACTGTAAATCCTCCCTCGAAAGACTTTGCTGGATGTGAATGAGCAGAATTCACAGTCAATTAATAAAAGGGGTTTTTGTTGGGACCAGGAGTTTGCTTCATGCTCTTGGGAAGCCCAGGTCAGAACAGGTTGCACCCAGAGGTTTGGGGGGTGTGTGTGTATTGTAATCTTCCAGGAAGCGGGGGGGAGTGTGGAGAGGGATCACTGCATCCCTTGGTCACCACCGTCCTCCAAGCAAGGTTCCCTAAATCAGGGGTCCCCAACTGCAGCCCTGGAGGCCAGCAATGAGCCCTGGCATGCCAGCAACCACGCCACACCATCAAGCAAAGTCCCATCCGTGGGATGCAGGCGCCACGTGAAACCACGTCCCTTCCGATCCGTGGAAAAACCTCTCTCCACGGAACCGAACCCCAAAGTTGGGGGGTCATTGCTCTGAACGATGGTCGCCTGTTTGAAACGGCTCTTTTTCCTTCCCTCCAGCTGCAAAGTTGGCGGGGAAAGCTTTCCATCACCGGAGGGGCACCGACACGGCTCGGGCATCCAAGGAGCAAGATGAAAGTGCTGCAGGGGACAGAAAGGCCCAGGTAAGCAAGAGCCCTCAGACTTATATACCGCTTTGCAGTGCTTTTACAGCCCTCTCTAAGCGGTTTACAGAGTCAGCCTTTTGCAAAACCCCAACAATCATTTTACCGGAAGGACGGAAGGTTGAGCCCGATGAGATTCGATCTGCCAAATTGCAGGCAGCCAGCAGTCAGCAGAAGTAGCCTGCAATGCTGCACTCTAACCACTGTTCCACCATGGCTCATTCCAGGAGGAGAAGGCAAGGAGGCAGACCCTCAATTGGGAGGCATTGGATTCCCCCCCCCCCCCCGGAGTGTGAGATATTTTCATCTCGGCTGTAAATCTTCCTTTTTGGCCCCCTTGGGTAGCTTTTGGGCAGAGCTGCTGCAATTTTACCCTCTGTACATGCTTTAGGATTGCACTACCCATGGTTTCATATGTGCAATCCTCCTCACTACGTCTCTGGAGGGCCCCCTGTTGGAGAAGAGTTATGCCTTGAGAACCTTTGTTGTTGTTAGTCACAAAGTTGTGTCCGACCCATCGTGACCCCATGGACCATGTTCCTCCATGCCTTCCTGTCCTCTCTCATCCTCTGGAGTCCATTGAAGCTCACACCGACTGCTTTGGTGACTCCATCCAGCCACCTCATTCTCCGCCGTCCCCTTCTTCTTCCCTTGCCCTCCATCGTTCCCAGCATGAGGCTCTTCTCCAGGGAGTCCTCCCTTCTCATCAGGTGGCCAAAGTCTTTGAGTTTCCTCTTCAGGATCTGGCCTTCTAAAGAGCAGCCAGGGTGGATCTCCTCTAGGACTGACCGGTTGGATGGCCTTGCAGTCCAAGGGACTCAATGCAGGAGTCTCCTCCAGCACCAGAGCTCAGAGGCCTCCATTCTTTGGCGCTCAGCCTTCCTTAGGGTCCAATCTTCACAGCCATCCATTGCAACTGAGAAAACCATAAGCCTTGACTATGTGCACTTTTGATTGGCAGGGTGAGGTCTCTGCTTTTTAGGATGCTGTCTAGATTGGCCATCGCTTCCCTCCCCAGGAGCAAGCCTCTTTTGATTCCTTGGCTGCCGTCCCCATCTGCGGTGATCTTGGAGCCCAGGAAAATAAAATCGGTCACTCCCTCCATATTTTCCCTATCCTTTTGCCAGGGATTCAGACTTCCCCATTTTCTCCACCAGAGGGCAGCATTTTCCTAGTTGGTGGTCCTTTCTGCTAATCTGGCTATTGCCGGGGGAATTAATGGCTTTAATATTAACGGGGAAGCTGGGATCACTTAACAACAGACATTTTGGGCTCGATTGCAGCCGTAAGTCGAGGACCATCTACCATACGGCTTCCCAGCGTAGGCCAACAGGCACAGGACTCTGCGTGTGCTTAGGGGTTTTGCTGAACGGATCTTGGGAGGGGGGGCTGAGGGTTTATTTTCCTTTCGACTTCCCCCAGGTGCAAAAGCGAGCAGGGCAGGAGCTGATCGAAAACCAGGTCCAGGAGCAGCTGGATCCCAAGGCGGCGGATGGTCCAGGTGAGGCCAGGAGGAAGATCCCTGCAGGGGGCACCTAGGGTGGGCTATGGGGGAGGCCTGGCACTGAGCCCAGCCTGTTGGCACGAGGGCGCTGGTAGATTGGATCAAGGCGAAAAGCTGGAGTCCACAGATGCCTAGAGTTATATACTGTTGACGGGGATTGTTCTGACCGAGGCTTCCCCAGGAGCAGGAAGCTGAGTCCTCGTCCCGATAAACCCCTTTTATTGAATTGACAGTGAATTCCTCTCCAGCAAAGTCTTTCCTCTCCCACCGTCTTTCGAGAGAGTTCACAATTTACCGACCTTGATCAGGCTTGGAGAGCGGCCAGGCTGAGATCTTTCAGACGTCGCAATACTTGGAATGAACTAAGTGTCTCCTGCAAGCTCCACTCCCCTTTGCTCCTCTTTTATTCCCTCTGGGAGGGGCCACTCATCGACCGCTGTTCCTTAGCTGTTCCCTTCGTCTGGCACCTCTGTGTATGTGTACACTGGGAACAGGCTCCAGCTGTTCTTCTGCCTCACTGATGTCAGGAGGCAGCTGATAACTGTCCGACGGCCCTGGCCCCCTCTCTGCCACCAACACAGAGCCCTCATCAAAGACTTCAGGACTGGCCCATGTTCCTCCCCAACCCTCCTCACTCTCCAAACGTGCTGTCAGCGCCTCTGGCTGCTGGCGGGCCACAACAGGCGCCACTGATTTCGTTCAGCACACATGTGAAGCTCCGAGTTTATAAAACCAGCACACATCATCCCTGGTGGGCCACAACAGGGATGATGGGAGTTGTGGGACCCCACCATGCTTGGCTGCTCCTTCTGATTGAGGTGGGCTTTCTTAAGCTCCTTCCTCCCCCTACAGAACCTTCTTTGGGGACCGTCCTGCTCCTGGAAGCCGTTCCCAGCCACCCGCCTTCCAAGTCGGCGCCTTTCCCAGACAGGGAGACGATCGGGGAAGACCCTGGGCCCAATTCCCATGAGCAGGATTCCAGCCGTGAACCACAGGCGCCTTCGGAGGAGGAGGAGGAGGAGGAAGAAGCTGGAGGCCTGGCACCCCCCAAAGTCCAGGAGGAGCTGATCTCCTCCGAAGGGGAAGCCGCCTCTCAAACCAGGGAAGAGGAGCAGCTGGAGAGGGGCAGCGTCGCGGGGGACGCCCCCCCAAAAGAAGAGTCTCTCCTGAGCCAGAAGAGAGAGGTACGGTGGGGGAAGCCCGGTTGGCTGTGAATTGGATTTGAAGGGGCAGCCCCTGGGTACCTACGCATGCGTGCCTGCCGTTTCCCCCCCCCCCCCCCATGGCGGTCTGCCAAGCTGGGAAGGTTGGGGACCACCGCTTGGGATGACGTCTAGTGTCCATGAGTTACCCAGGTTAGGCCCATTTCCGGAACCGTCTCTGCTGATTTTCTGGCGGTGGCCTCTTTTTTGGAAAGTTGAAAATAGCGACCACGGCGGCCCTTTTCACGTCCCCGACCGATGTAATTTGCACTTGGCTTAAGATTTTAAGTGGCTAAGACAGCTGTCGATCAGAAAGGTCCGCAGTTTGGCGGTTCGAATCCCCAGCACCTCATAACAGAGGGAGCTCCCGTTAACTTGTCCCAGCTTCTGCCAACCTAGCAGTTCGAAAGCACGTTAAAAAATGCAAGTAGACAAATAGGAACCACCTTTGGTGGGAAGGGAACAGCGTTCCGTGCGCCTTTGGCGTTGAGACATGCCGGCCACATGACCATGGAGACGTCTCCGGACAGCGCTGGCTCTTCGGCTTTGAAACGGAGATGAGCAGTGCCCCCTAGAGTCGGGAACAACCAATATATGCGAGGGGAACCTTTACCTTCATCTAAGATTTTAAAAATCTGGAGCCAAGAGGAAGGAGGGGAGAGAAATATTAGGGGATGCCACGGACGCCGTCTCCCTCCCCAGCCCCAGATCAAGCCAGCTGTTTGAGGGAGGGGCTGCAGCCCGTCTTGGGGGGGGCAGAATCCTGTTCTCATTGCTTTTCTCTCTGCCCCAGATGCTGCCTCAGGCCCCAGAAGAGGGAGGAGAAGGTGCTGCAGGCCAGGAGGGAGACAGAGAAGGTAAGGGGGTAAAAAGCAACTCTGCTTGAAACGTTGCTTGCTGGGTTTCTGGCAGACGTTTCATGACCCTACTAGGTAAGGCCATCAGTGCTAGAGGACAGGGTGGTTTGAAGAGGGGGACTGTGGGGTCCTTGGTGCGCTTTGAGCTGGGTGGTTTTCTTGCCGACATCTCATGACCCAACTAGGTAACGTCACCAGTGCTAGAAGGGAGAGGGGTTTGCAGAGAGGAGGAGGAGGAGGAGGAGGAAAACTGTGGGGTCCTGGGTGCTCCCTGAGTTGGCTTGTTTTCTTGCAGACGTTTCATGACCCACCTAGGTAACATCATCAGTGCTGGAAGGGAGAGGGGTTTGCAGAGGAAGAGGAGGAGGAGGAGGACAGTGGGCTCCTGGGTGCTCTCTGAGCTTGCTGGCTTTCTTGCGGACGTTTCATGACCCACCTGGGTAACACAATCAGCCCCAAGACCACCACGCTCATAGAGCAGGGAGGAGCCGCCCTTTCAGGCTTCGTCCCAAGGCTGCTTCCGCTCCGAAGCCCCCAGCGCTGCTTCCCCTTTCGCTCTCCTGCCACTGGCCTCCCTTTCCTGGGAAGATGGGGGCCTGCAGGGAAAGGGGTTTCTGCGGGGTCTCCTTGCTCCGAAAGATCCCCCCCACCCCACCCGCAGCCCCCAACTCCTGCCTGGAGGCTGGGCTCCCGTCCCCTTTGCCCGGCGGCCTCCGGTCTCCAAGGGAGGCTGCGGGTGACGGGAGGCCCCAGATCCAGAAAGGGAATTTACTCTTCAGCGTTGAACCTTTGCATTCTTTCACCCAATAAGGTCAAGAGCGTCTCTTCCCTCCCTCCTTCCTCTTTTATTTGTGAAAGCCCCTTTCTCCTCCTTCTCCCTTTCCCCACTCCTTCCCTTCCCTTCTTTTCTTTTCTTTTCCTTCTCTTTCCTTTCCTTCCTCCTTCTCCGTCTCCCTCTCTCCTTCTTCCTTTCCTTCCTTCTTCCTCCTTTTCCTTTCCCTTTCTTTCCTTCCCATCTCTTCTCTTCTCTTCTCTTTTCCTTTCCATTTCTTTCCTTCCCTTCCCTTTTCCTCCTTTCCTTTCCCTTTCTTTCCTTCCCTTCTCTTCTCTTTCCTTCTCTTTTCCTTTCTCCGCCCTTCTCCGTCTCCTTCTCTCTCTTTCTTCCTTCCCTTCCCTCCCCTTCCCATTTCCTTTTTCTCCTCCCTTCTCTATCTCCTTCTTCCTTTCCTCCCCATCTCTTTTCTCTTCTCTCTTCTCTTCCCTCTATCCTCTTCTCTTTTCCTCTCTTGACTTTTGATGGGCACTTGGAGGGGGGGGGGGCTTTCCTGGCCTTCGGAAGTAGTGGGAGCTTCATCCCTGGAGGGTTTCAAGAAGAGACTGGACTGTCATCTCTCGGAAACAGTGTAGGGTCTCCTGCTTGGGCGGGAGGTTGGACTAGATGACTACAAGGTCCCTTCCAACTCTCTTAATCTGTTAAACTTTTGGCTGACCCCACTTGGAAGCGGGAGGCGGACATCCGTCAGGGCAGTGCTCTGCAGACCGCCGGGAAGGAGTTTGACGCACGATCTGTCTTGTTGGTGGGACAGGAGCCTCCCAACAGTGGGGAGGGGCAGCAAGAGATGAGCCGTGCTGGGAGGGGAGGGGCTGGAGGCCAGTCAGGGCCACGGAGCTCATCTGAGGACAAAGCGGGAGTGAGCCTCGCTGGACAGCCGGCCCGACTGGGGGAAGGGGATTTGCGGCCAACTTGAAATGTGTTGGAGGAGCTCCAGC
Organism: Natrix helvetica; assembly: GCF_964273705.1. NCBI lineage: Eukaryota > Metazoa > Chordata > Lepidosauria > Squamata > Natricidae > Natrix > Natrix helvetica. The sequence continues at coordinate 12,162,511 of NC_138564.1, forward strand.
TGCGACCAGCTGTGCCTTTGACTGGGTGGCCTGGAGGAGGCAGCAAGAAGGGCTTTACTTGGGTATCTGCCAGTGGAGGGGGTTCCAATTCCCAGAGTTCTCCCCCCACCATCTGTGGCGAGTTGGCCAGGGCAAGTTGACTATCATGAGTTGGCCATGCCAAGTTGTGTGTGATGAATGGGCCATGGCAAGTTGGCTACGATGAATTGGCTGTGGCAAATTGGCAAGTTGACTATCATGAGTTGGTTATGATGAGTTGGCCATGGCAAGCTGACTATCATGAGTTGGCCATGCCAAATTGTGTGTGATGAGTTGGCCATGCCAATTTGGCTATGATGAATTGGCCATGGCAAATTGGCTATGATGTGTTGGCCATGCCAAGTTGTGCATGATGAGTTGGCCATGGCAAGTTGTCTGTGATGAGTGAACCATGCCAAGTTATGTGTGATGAGTGGGCCATGGCAAGTTGTGTGTGATGGATTGGCCATGGCAAGTCTGTGATGAGTTGGCCATGCCAAGTTATGCGTGATGAGTTGGCCATGCCAAGTTATGTGTGATGAGTTGGCCATGCCAAGTTGTGTGTGATGAGTTGGCCATGGCAAGTTGGCTATGATGAATTGGCCATGGCAAATTGGCTATGATGAGTTGGCCATGCCAAGTTGTCTGTGATGAGTTGGCCATGCCAAGTTATTTGTGATGAGTGGGCCATGGCAAGTTGTCTGTGATGGATTGGCAATGGCAAGTTGTGTGTGATGAGTTGGCCATGCCAAGTTGTGTGTGATGAGTTGGCCATGCCAAGTTGTGTGTGATGAGTTGGCCATGCCAAGTTGTCTGTGATGAGTTGGCCATGCCATTGGTTACGATGATAGGGTTGTGAAGTGTTCTGGGATCTCTTAATGATCACAAGATCGAGCAGGGGTGGGATCCAGGCCCAGGGATCTGGTCTCAGCCGTTTAGTCACATCGGGAGGCCGAATCCCTTCCGGTCTTAACACGGATTCTCTTTTTTCAATGTAATGCTTGTTTAGCAACTGGAGCCTCCCGAACGGTAGAAACGGATGGCTACAAAGCTCCTTCGAAGCCACCTGGTGCAGGTAATTCTCTTGGTTCTTTCCCCCCGGTGGGCATCTGCCTAGGATCAGAATACAACCCCCCCAGATGCCCCCTTTCCTCCTGGCCTCTCTGCCAGAACCAAGGACGAGGGTCCGGCGGTGTTTCTCGACCTTGGTTTCAGCTGGGGAATTCTGGGAATCGAAGTCCCATCCGTCTACAAGAGGCCGAGAAGCACAGGATTCGGGGCCCCTTCAGGAAACACCCGAGACCCCCGGCCCCCTGCCTGCTCCAGCTACAGAACTCTGGGGTGCATGGGGTGGGGCAGGCTGGGCTTGTGGCTTTTAACCTATCGGGGGCATTTATAGGGTGGGGGACCCCTCTTACTGCCTCCCCCCCCCCCGCCCTCCGATGGAGATCTGCCTATCCCAGCAGAAAGGCTGAAACCGTAGCCGAGAAGCCCTGGTGAGGCGGGGAAGAGAGGCAGGGCTGGGTGTTCTCTCCCTTTCCTTTTTTTGGAAAGAAAAGCAGAGTTTTCCGAATCGAAGTGGGAGGGACGTAGAGGACACCGCTGAGCACTTGGCTTTCCTGGGGCGGAAGAACTCAAATGCCCCCCCTTTCCCCGTCACCCCCTCCCCCCCAAACAAACCTGGCAGGGCTCCCAGCTGCTTGAGATAAACCACGCTCTGCTCCCAGGCTGGTCCTCCCCCTCCCTCCACTGACATCTCCCTCTCCTTTCCCTCCCTCTCCCTCTCTGCAGAGCCGTTCCGGGAGCAGCCCTTCCAAAGAGCCGGCTCCATCCGCGAGCGCGCTCGCCAGTTCAGCTCGGACCCCCCAAACCGTCCTCCGGCTGCACCCCAGTCGCAACAGCATCAGCACCGTCTTCTGCCCTCCCGCCACGCGGCCAACTCACCCTTGCGGGATCGCGGCACCACCGCCGTTCGGGCGCTGCAGGACGGCAGCAAGGCGCAGGAGGCAGCCCGGGCGGTCCCTACTCACGCCAAGGCCGGGGCGGGGAGGCCCCCTTCGCAGGCTCCGTCCGTCCCTCAAGAGGCGGCCGGCCCCCAAGGGCGGATCCAGGCCGGCCAATGGCAGGAGAGGAAGCTGCCCCCCGCCCGGTCCGGGGTTGAAAACGCCAAGGGGGGCTCCCTGGACTCAGAGGTGCTCCACGGCCAGCCAAGCGGCACTGCCCACAGCCCGGCAGGCTCCCTGGTCCGCCGCCCAGCTGCCCAGCCTGACGACGAGATGAAGACCCTCCTGACCATCGAGATCAAGGACAGCCGGCATCAGCCTCTGCGGGGCCACCTCGTGGGGGGCCCTGGGAACCAGCGAGCAGGTGAGGGCGGTTGAGGGCGGCTGGAGGGCGAGGGCGCCTCAGATTCCCCTCTTTGTCCCTCTTTTGGGGGCGAGGAAGAAGGGGCCTCCAGTTCCCTCTCGGGGGTCCCTTGCAAAGCAGGGGGGTTGGTGGTGGTGGTGGTGGTGGTGGGGAATATCCCCGTCCAGGCAGCAGCTGTGGCCTTTTCCAGGCAGGGCAGAAAAGGGGAGATAGGCAGGGGGAAAGGGGGAATGAAAAAAAGAAAAGAGGGGAAAAGAGGGTTTTGTGAAGGAGGGAATCTCTGTGGAGGTCATCCCGACACACACACACAAACACACACACACACCAAAAAGTCTACGGAGTCAATTCTGCGTTGCAATGTGGAGCTTTGCTGAGAGCCAGAGATAGAGCTAGAGATGCTCAGGATACGGGGCTGCCTTTTCAGGTGCCCCCCCCCCCCCCCCCAAAAAAAATAGCATTTCGGTTCACTTAAATAATTGCTGGGCGTTTTCGGGGATCAAGGAGGCTTTGAGTAAAGTCCCAGTGGAGGGTGCAGAACCATGTTAATTGTCAAGAAGGGCTTCCTTCCCTCCCTCCCTCCCTCCCTCCCTCCCTCCCTTCCTTCCTTCCTTCCTCCCTTCCCTTCTGATTCCTTCCCTCTCTCCCTCCTTTTCCTTTCCTTTCCCTCCCTCCTTCCCTTTCCTTCCCTTTTCTTCTGATTCATCCCTCCCTTCTCTACCTCCTTTTCCTCCCCCTTGGGAATGGGCATGTAAGGCTGACCGACCTGCGCCTATCCTTACCAAGAAAGGGTACGGAGCAGCTTCTTCTCCTTCCTTCCTTCCTTCCTTCCTTCCTTCCTTCCTTCCTTCCTTCCTTCCTTCTTTCCTTCTCTCCTCCCTTCCATTCTTATCTTCTTCCCTCCCTCCCTCCCTTCCTTCTATTCTTATCTTCCTCCCTCCCTCTCTTCCTTCTCTCATTCTTACTTTCCTTCTCATTCTTATCTTCCTTCCTTTCTTCTCATTCTTATCTTCTTTCCTCCCTTTCTTCTCTTTCTTCTCTTCTTTCCTTCTCATTCTTATCTTCCTTCCTTCCTTCCTTCCTTCCTTCCTTCCTTCCTTCCTTCCTTCCTTCCTTCTAATCTTATCTCCATTCCTTCCTTCTCTCATTCTTACCTTCCTTCCCTCCCTCTCTCTCCTTACGTTCCCTCGGCTGATTCTTTCTTCCTCTTCCTCTGCACTCTGCAGATCCCAGCACGGCTGAAAGTTGGGCAGCCGGAGGTGGGCTTGCACTGCTCCAAGGGAGACCCCCCCACCCCTTCCCCTTCCCAGAGCAGCAACTGCTCGAAAAGTTAGCCACAAACTGTGGCCGTTGGGCTCCCGCGTGAGTGAGGTCCCAGAGGCTGGAAATTTTCCTATTTTGGGCGAAATCACTTCTGCACGCAATAGCCCCCGGCTGATGTTTATCCACTTAACTGGATGGAAAGTTTTATCCGTGTGTGTGTGTGTGTGTGTGTGTGTGTGTGTGTTTTAAATCCTGGCACCGGCTCCTCCTTTTGCAGCTGAGAAAACCTGTCCGTTGCCCATATTAAGCAGGGTAAAATCTCGGTTTTCACAAAAGGCTGTGGATGATGGTGCCTCCCCCCGTACGGACGGCGAGGCATGCCTGTTCCTCGTTGGGTTGCGTTGGGTTGCGCAGCTGCCTTGCGCGTCCCACAATTTATCCCTTCCGTTCATATCGAACCCGTTTGTGATCGCTTTGGGAGACCGGTTTGTCGGCGGTAGCTTTGCGCTTCGCGTCGTCTGCCAGCCTCCCCTTCCTTCAGGCCCTGAACTACAACCCCCATCATTCCCAGCTGAGCCTTGCCGCTCGGGAGGCCCGAAGGACATTGGCGTCGCCTTCAAAAGGCAGGATTCCGCTTGGAGGAAAAGGGCTTTGAGAGGCGCAAACAGGTTTAACGAAGCATTTCGGCCTTGACGGCGGAGTTAAACCGCGATACGTAGGTCGCCCTTCGACTTCCGACCGCGATTAAGCCCGAAACCAGTTGTTAAGCAAGACAGTTGTGTTCAACGGGTTTTACACACATACACACCGTTTTTACAACCTGTCCCTAACTGTGAATCCCCGCGGTCGTTGAATTAGTACCACTGCGGTTAAGTCAGGGGTGTCCAAACTTGGGAACTTTAAGACTTGTGGACTTCAACTCTCAGAATTCCCCAGCCAGCATGGCTGGCTGGGGAATTCTGGTAGTTGAAGTCCACAAGTCTTAAAATTCCCAAGTTTGGACACCCCTGGGTTAAGTGAATCGAAGGTCAGAAGGTCCCCAAAAGTGAACGGATGACCCCGGAGAAATTTGCAACCGTCTTAAATAAGGTGCCAAGTTGCCAAGCATCCAAATTTGGGGTAGAGAGCAGAAATACTTCCTATTAAGGGAGACCCTTTCCCTTTTTTTTCATCTGGTGTACAGCCCGCTCAATCGGGAAGGCTCGGGAAGAGATTAACCCCGTTCCTTTGCGTCCTGGGAATCCCTTTGATCCTTCTTACAAGGTTGGGCCGAGCCAGAGGAAACATTTGGGAACTTTTTAGCTTCACGTCCCTCGTAAACGTCGCACGCCGTCTTTGCGCGCGCACGAATCAAACGGCTCCATCCAAATCCTGCTTGTCCTCTCGCAATAACCCTTTCGGGGGGGGGGGATCTCTCACCCCCCCTTTTTTTTTCCTAACCCGCAGAGCTCACCTTGGGCCTGAGGAACTCCCCGCTGCGAATCACCTCCTCCAGCCATGGCAGCTCCAGCGGCAGTTTTGAGAAGGTGAGTCCATTGTCATTCGTCGGGCCTCCGATTCTGACGACAGGAAGAGGCTGCCTTGGCTCGGCTGAGCTGTGTGTGTGTGTGTGTGTGAAACCCTGTTCTGACCGAGGCATCCCGAGAGCCTGAAGCCAACTCCTTATCCCGACAAAAAACCCTTTTATTAATTGACTGTGAATTCCGCTCGTTCACCTCCAGCAAAGTCTTTCAAGGGAGGATTTCTGGTCACAGACCTTATCTGGCTTGGAAAGCTGCCAGGCCGAGATCTGCAGAACTTGGCAAGGAGTCTTGGAGAGTCACGAACCAATGAAGCAAACTAATTATCTCCTGCAAACTCCACTCCCCTTTCACTCCTCTTTTATTTCCTCTTGGGGGGGGGGGGCCTTCATCGTTCACCTGTGGCCTTACTCCCAAGTCGACCCCTGTTCTGGGGTCCAAATTCTGCAGCACCGTAAAATTCTGACAGGCTGGTCTACCGGGGCTGATTGTCCTTTTGGAAGCGACGTGGGGAAGAATGGAGGGAGATCGGACTCCCCTTTAAAGTAGCTGTGTCTTTTTTTCAGGCTTTCAGTAGCTAGAGTTAAGTGGTGCGGTGGCCTAGACGGGGAGCTCTCCCCTCACAGTCAGGAGGCTGTGAGTTCGATCCTAGGTGACTTTGAAAGGTGACGGTGACTTTGAATGGTCACTAAGAGACACGGTGGCACAGCGGTTAGAGTGCAGTACTGCAGGCTACTTCTGCTGCCTGCCGGCTGCCTGCAATTTGGGCAGTTCAAGTCTCACCAGGCTCAAGGTTGACTCAGCCTTCCGTCCTTCCGAGGTGGGTAAAATGAGGACCCAGATTGTTGGGGGAAAGAGGCTGACTCTGTAAACCGCTTAGAGAGGGCTGTGAAGCTCTGTGAAGCGGTATATAAGTCTACGTACTATTGCTATTCCTTTTCTCCTTCCTTCCATCCGTCCATCCATCCATCCATCCATCCCAGATTGTTGGGGGCCAAGAGGCTGACTCTGTAAACTGCTTAGAGGGCTGGAAAGCATTGTGAAGCGGTATATAAGTCTAAGGGCTATTGCTATTGCTATTGCTAAACGAAACGTTTGAAACTACCTGTATTTCTTTTTGTAAAGATTTTTTTTTTTTTTTAATGAAGGAGGTTTGGGGGTTTGAAAGAGATGATTGCAATTTTAGCCTGGGAATTTAGAGACCCATCGGGAGCTGCTTCCACCCCCCCCCACCCCCCAAATTCTTCTCTGGCTGCAGCGAAGGCAGGATTCCCCCCCCCCATCTTCTCCCCCCCTCCCCTCGGTGTTCAGGCCGATTACGCTGAGCCTCCTCCAAGCGCCTGGAGCTGACCTGCCTCATCCCTCTTTAAGGGCAGCTCAGGAAAATCCTTCCGGCTGTAGAAGAGGCGGGCAACTTGAGTTGCCCAGCAGAAGCGGCCCCTGGGCGAAGCCCCCTCCCCTGCCCAGGTGAGGAAGGAGCTGAGATGGGAGCCCTTCGGCACTCCCAAGGGGCAGAGAGCCAGGGTTGCGAGGTCCTGGGTGCGAGTCAGGGTGGAGGGATACAGAACTGAAGAGGGCCGAAGCGAGGCGAGCCGGTCAAGCCGGGAATCCGATCTCCACCGCCCCAGTCCTGCATTAATCAGGCCGCCGGGACGGAGGCTGGGAACAGCTGCTCAGGTGAGCCAGGCGGGACTCTGACTCCTCCTCCTCCTCTCTGCTAGGACCTGCGAGGAATGCCCCCCCCTCCCCCAGGTGTGTGAGATGTAGGGATTCCCCCACCCCTCTCGGGGGGGGGGAAGTATTTGAAAGGGAGTGGGGGGGCCCAGTCCGGCTTGGCCTGCTCGGGAGCGAAGGGGGGCGGGTGGGACGATGATGTTCAGGTTGCAAGAGGAGATCAGGTGACCTTGGGACACAGCAGTGGTCGTAAACAGGGACCATTTGCCCAGCATTTGAATGTTGATCATGTGTTTATGGGGATGTTCCAAAGGTCAAAAGGTCTCTCTCTTTTCTTTCTCTCTTTTCTCTCTCTCTTCCTCTCTCCCTCTTTTCTCTTTCTCCCTCTTTCTTTTCTCTCTTTCTCTCTCTTTTCCCTCTTTTCTCTTTCTCTCTTTTCTCTCTCTTCTCTTCTCTTTCTCTCTCTCTCTTTCCCCTCTTCTCTTTCTTTTCTCTCTCTTTTCCTTCTCTCTTTCTCTTTTCCCTCTTTTCTCTTTCTCTCTTTTTGCTGTCTTCTCTCTGTGTTTTCCCTCTTTCTCTCTTTTCTCTCTCTCTTTTCCTTCTCTTTCTCTCTTTTCCCTCTTTTCTCTTTCTCTCTCTTCTCTCTCTCTCTTTTCCTTCTCCCTCTTTCTCTCTTTTCTTTCTCTCCCTTTTCTCTCTCCCTCTCACCCCCTCCCTCCCCCCCCACTCTCTCTCTCTCATATTCGCTTTATAGAATCCTCTGACCTGCCCTAAGGAGCTGTACTTAATGGATGAGAGCCAGGGGGTCCTTTGGGTGAAGGCATATTATTGTGTAAGCAGATGTGGGGGGTACCATATTGTGCAACTGTGTGCGACAGATGGAGTGTTGAGCACTCACACCTCTGTCTCTGGTCGCTTTACTGCCCTTACCTGCTGCTCAAACCTGTCTGGGTCTGAGCTCTGGGGCAGGAGACCCCCTTTTCCTCACACCCCCTCCCCACTTTCAGACAGTTCTTCTCACCCCAAACGTTTTCAAACGTCCCAGGGAACACAGCACGGCTGCTCGCCTCTCCACAACGACACTCTGTAGAGGGTGATGGCAAGGGAATGGGTCCTTTTCGAAGGGAAGCTGTTTTCCTCTCCCTGGACAAGCCCAGATCCTCTCCCTTCCCTTCCCCTCACCAGCTGGGTCTCTTGGCTCCTGCCCAGCCCTCTGTGCTTGTCCGTCACGGGAAATGCCACCCAGGACGGGGGGCTTCTCCGCGACCAGAATAGCCGACCACTGACATCAAGACTCAGCCCACCGTCCTGCCTTGTGACCCGCGGACAAAGCCAGGCAGCCGAGAATACCGGGCTCTGCTTTCTCTCGGGACGCCTGGCCTGCGCCTGGAGCGAGTTCTCCGACACCCCTGAAGGGCCCTTTTGTGTTGCACCTCGGCTTGGCATCATGCCTGGGGTGCCCACCCCTGACATGGAAGAAAGGCAGGAGGTGTCCGCGGACGGCTCCGAAGACCCGGCTTTGCAAGGGACCCCTCGGCAGATCCTGGAACAGCGAGTGGCCGAGGCGAAACGCGTGGTGAGCCTGCTGGTCTCGACCATCGGCCACCTGCGCCAGGAGGCCGCCACCCTGCGGGCGGAGCAGCAGCACCTCCGCGAGCACATGGAGAAGCTCCGGCAGTTCCTGAAGCAGGAGAAAGAGCCCAGCACGGCAATACAAACGCCGGAAGATCTGTGCGAGGGCACCGAGATGGCCAAGGAGACGCCGTCCCACAGTCCAACCTCTGCCGACACTGGGAAGCCTTCGGAAATGCCTGTGTCCAGCGACTGCATACCCGAGAGCCCCTCGGCTGCAGGGAACAGCAAGTAGTTTTGGGGAAGGATTATTTGTGCCCGCCCACCCACTTCTCCTTGGAGCAGAAGGGCGTGGCTGGCCCTGCTCACTTCCTGGCACGAAGAAGGAACAAGAATGCTTCTGCCCCCCCCCCCCCTTAAAACACCACCATCTGGGTCCCTCCGAAAACCCCCAAATTCCGGGACTCTTTTTTTGGGAGGGGAGGCAGAGAGATTCCCATGTGTCCCCTCCAAAAAGAAATCTAAACGAACATTGAAACAAGGACATTACGGAAGCTCGGCGCGCGGTGGAAAGCGACGCCGAAGAAAAGCAGCGGCGGAAAGCGTGTGAAAATTTAGGTGGCTCCAGTAAAAATTACACTGCTTTACGATGTCGTATCGCTTTGTTGTGTTTAGGGAGGAGGGGGGAGATTGGGGGGGGGGAAAACCTGGATTCTCCTGGCTTTGGGGAGCTTTGCTATCTCTGCAGCGGGGTCTCTCCTGCACCTAGGGAGGGGGGGGGCGTAGCGCAGCCTCGCCTGTATCGCCTTACGGGGAAGAAAATATCGCGTCCTATAAATAGAGGCTGATTTAGTTTTTTCCCCAAAGGAAAAGCAGCTTGTTTTTTCCTAGCAGTCTCCTAGCCGTGGCAAAGTTTCAAATGGGGTCTGGGGGCGGCAGTGCCTAGAGGGGGTTTCCTAAAACCTCGGCCGCGTCCAGGTGGGCTGATGTCAAAACCCAGCATTCCCAGCCTAGTTTTGTTCCAGAAACCTCGGCTAGCGAATCTAAGGAAGGGGAAGGGGCAGGAAATAACAGGGGATCGGATCGCCCTTCTGGGATCAAAACAGATCAAAGCGAATCGATTTGGGGATGGGATCGGGCCTGGGAGGAAAAGGCACCCCAGAGAGCCGGGAAAATGTTGTTGGAACCGTTCGTGTCTTGGGGATCCCAGACCTCAGAGGCTCCGCCTTGTTCCTTGCGGTATTTGAATGGGGAGGGGTGTGCAGAATGATTTCCTGGGGGGGGGGAAGAGGGGGAAGGGATCTTGGAGGTCATCTAGTCCAACCCCCTGCTTGGTCAGAAGATCCTATACCATGTTGGTGAACCTTTTCGGCCCCGAGTGCCGAAACGGGAGCGTGCATGCGTGCGCTAGAAGCCAAAGTCAAACCGCCAAACTGCCTACCTTTCTGATCGACATGCTCAGTGTCTTAGCCACTGAGCCACCGCCTCCCTCTTTTCCATCTTTACTTCCCCACCACCACCAAAAAAAAACCCCAAGAGGCAGCTCTGTCCTTTTCAAGTCAGTTGGACTGCAAAGCCCATCATCCTCGGGCAGATTGGCGACTAAAATCTCAACATGTCTGGGGACCGAGATGGAGGGAGGCCACTGCCGATATCTTAAGGCGGGGAATTCACCCTGTAGTTGGGACTGAAATTATATCCTTTCCCGACGTGGCAGTTAATTTTCCGTCTTATGGGAGGGTCCAATCATCTCCAAGCCTTACTCCCGAGTCGACCCCTGTTCTTTAGCTGTTCCCTTTGTCTGGCAGCTCCGCGCATGCGCACACTGGGAACAGGCTCCAGTTGTTCTTCTGCCTCACTGATTGTCTGACTCTGAAGGCAGCTGATAACTGGCATACGGCTCTGGTCCCCTCTCTGCCTCCGACACAGAGCCCTCATCCGAGCCTTCCCCAGACTCCAGGACTGGCCCAGGTTCCTCCCAAACCCTCCTCACTGCCCGAACGGGTTTGAGTCCCGTTCACAAAGCGGATTTCAACTACTAAGCCCTTTAAATCTTCCTGCAAAAAAAACCTCCCAGCAGAGAGTTGCTTTGTATTGTATGACAGTTTTCCCTTAACTGAAGCCCAGCCGGTTCCTGGAAATCCAGCACCTGCTTGTTAAAATGCCAGAAGATTTTCCCAGGAGGAAATATTTTGGAACGCTGGAGAGATCCTCAAGTCATCCAGGTCACGGTTATTCCCCGAAAGGTGCTTTTTTATATTTTTTTCAAGAGGCAACTGAACTTTCTGGGGTTTTTTTTCCCCTTGGAAGAGGTTTCGCTTCTCCTCCAAGAAGCTTCCTCGGTTCTCAGTTCCGTTCTTCAGAGCTGAAGAAGCTTCTTGGAGGAGAAGCGAAACCTCTTCCCCCCCCCCAAAAAAAACAACCCAGAAAGTCCAGTTGCCTCTCGGGGGGGAAAAAAAAAAAGCACCATTGGGACACGTTGAAAATTGAGCTTTTGAACAAGCAAACATTAGCATCAAGGTTCCATGGACATAGAATATAGAATGTCAGCATTGGAAAGGATCTTGGAGGTCATCTAGTCCAACCCATCTACTCAAGCAGGAAACCCTACACCATTTCAGACAAGTAGCTGTCCAGTCTCTTCTTTAAAAAACCTCCAGTATTGGAGCAACCAAAACTTCTGGAGGCAATTTCTGTTCCCCTGGTTCATTGTCCTCACTGTTAGGAAGTTTCTCCTTAATTCCAGGTTGCTTCTCTCCTTGATTAGTTTCCATCCATTGCTTCCTGTCTGGCCCTCTGGTGCTTTGGAGAATAAGTTGACCTTGTCTTATTTGTGGCAGTCCTTCAGATGTTAGCACACTGCTATCACGTTACCCCCTAGTCCTTCACTCAGTTGTTTAGAGTTGGAAGGACCTTGGAGGTCTTCTAGTCTGACCCCTTCTTGACTCAACCTTCCATCCTTCCAAGGTGGATAAAATGAGGACTCGGATTGTTGGGGGCAAGAGGCTGACTCTGTAAACTGCTTAGAGACGGCTGTAAAAGCACTGTGAAGCAGTATATAAATAAGTGCTGCTCGCCCTTCCTTCCTTCCTTCCTCCCTCCCTCCCTCCCTCCCTCCCTCCCTTCCTTCCTCCCTTCCTTTCTCCCTCCCTTCCTTCCTTCCTACCTTCCTTCCTTCCTTCCTACCTTCCTACCTTCCTTCCTTCCTACCTTCCTTCCTACCTTCCTTCCTACCTTCCTTCCTTCCTTCCTTCCTTCCTACCTTCCTTCCTCCCGTTTAGAAAGCAGCACTATTGCAGGCTAATTCTGCCAACTGCCAGCAGTTCAATCCTGACAGGTTCAAGGTTGACTCCACCTTTCATTCTTCCGTCAAATGAAAATTCCCTTCCTGTTAGAATGCAGCATTGCAGGCTAATTCTGACAACTGCCGGCAGTTCGATCCTGACCGGCTGGAAGGTTGACTCAGCCTTCCCTCCTTCCAAGGTATATAAGTCTGCTATTGCTATTACACCCGGATGCTGTGCGGCGGGTCCAGCCTCACCGTGCCACTCTGTCTTTCCAGATGGATGCCAAGCTGCCAACGCAGCCCAAGGTGGCTCTGCTAACCAGGACGGAGAAGGAAAAGGTGACGGAAGAGCAGAAACCAAACCGACTGAGCGCCGAGGATCTGGGCAAAATTGAGGAAGAAGACGTCTTGGATAAGATGGTGCGTAGCCGCGGCCTTTCCTCCTCCCCTCCCGTGTCAATGCGCGCCCTCCCTCTGCACCGAGACATTTCTGGAGCAAACCTTTCACACCCGCCGTCCTGGATGAACCCTTCCGGTTTGATTTTGCTGGATTTCTGAATAACCCAGCATTCAGTAAACCCCCTGCTCCATTCAGGTGCCCCGACTCCACCCCGCAAGGGATTATGGTGTCGTTAAAAGAAGATGATTGATATGTATAGTTGTGGACGCTAAGAGGAACCTGCCTATTCAGAGACAATCTACCTCTTTGTAATCCAGGTGGGCCTCAACTTACGACCACAGCCGAGCCCAGAGTTTATGTCGCTAAGTGAGAGAAGTTATTTAAGTGAGCTTTGACCCATTGTGCTTTGTGCATTTATACGCCTCTTTTTCTCCGCAGCTGGACCAGACCAGAGATTTTGAGGAGCGACGGCTGATCCGGGCAGCCATGCGGGATCTGCGCCAGCGGAAGCGAGGTAACCTTGAACGGTCACTAAATGGAGAGTTGTAAGTCGAGGACTACCTGTAGTGTACTTTATGTCGAGAAGTGCAGGCTGTTCCTGCTCAATGGCTGGTCAAAGAATTACGACAGACATCCCCCAGAGCTACTTACGACCCATTTCAGGACTTCTGATGGGTATTTTCCCTCATCGTATTGTATTTTGGGCCCTTGGCAGGAGATGCCAGCTGGCACGGATAGCTGTTTGCAGTGCCCTGTGGCCATGATTGCGAGTTCGGACAGGTTTTTGTGAGCTTTGGGGGCACTTACTTCCGATTTAAGAGGGACGCGGTGGCTCAGGGGCTGCTGAGCTTGTCGATCAGAAAGGTCGGCAGTTCAGCGGTTCGAATCCCTAGCGCCACCTGACAGAGTGAGCCCCCGTGACTCGTCCCAGCTTCTGCCAACCTAGCAGTTTGAAAGTGCAAGTAGAAAAATGGGAACCACCTTTGATGGGAAGGGAACAGCCTTCCGTGCTCCTTCGGTGTTGAGTCACGCCGGCCACATGACCGCGGAGACGTCTTCGGACCGCCCCCATCCCCCCCCAAAAAAGGTCATAAAAATCAGGCGCCCTCCCACTTGGAAAACGGCCACAACTTATGACCGTGATTCCAAGCTCAATTACGGTCATGTCGAGTTAGCCAAGTGGGGGGGGGGGTTTCCTCTCGGCTCCCTCTCATCTTTCTTTGCCTGCCCCCTCCCCTTAGAGATGAAAGGAACCCCTGCCCCCTTGCCAAATAAAGCTTGCCAGCTTATCCCTGCACCAAGCAGGCCAAGGAGTAAGGCTGCCTGGTACTCTTTGGAGAATTGGGGGGGAGGGGGGGGCAGCAGCCTTCCAAATGCCAAACAAGTGCCACTTGCTGAACAATTCCTCCCCCCCCCACTCCATTTTGCAGACCAGCGAGAGAAGGAGCGGAACGAGCGGCTGCAAGAGTCCAAGGCGAAGGGGGGCTCCCACACCACCGAGACCACCTCCCAGCAAAGCAGGACGTCCGCGGATGGCTCGGCCATCAGCACGGTTACCAAGACCCAGCGCCTCGTGCAATCCAGTAAGTGGGGGGGGGTGTGTGTCACGGAAACACCCAGGCCATTCCTTCCTCCTGAATCGCCATCCCAGTCTTGGGACCAAAGGGCCAGCCTTGGGGGTTTTGAGTTTGGAAAGTAAGGTTTTCTCATAACGTGAGAACCTGAAGACGTCTCCCGACCCCGAAGGCGGGAATTTCAGAAAAACCCTTCCTTCGTTGCGCAATTTCTTCAGACGTCATCATCATCACCACCCTGGCGACATAACTAGTCCTTGTCTCCTCTTCCCTCCCTCATTTTTGTGTCCCAGATGATGGCAACAAAGCGTCCCGCACAATCACAATGGAGGCAAGCTACACAAAGAGATCAGACAGTAAGTTGCCTCAGTCTCTCTTTTTTTTCCTTTCAAGAGATGCTCTTTGTGTGTGTGTGTGTGTGTGTGTGTGTGTGTGTGTGTGTGTATGCACGCACAAAGATTTGTATGTGTGTATCGAACCCTGTTCTGACCGAGGCTTCCCGAGAGCCTGAAGCAAACTCCTTATCCCGACAAAAAAAAAACCTTTTATGAATTGACTGTGAATTCTGCTCATTCACCTCCAGCAAAGTCTTTCAAGGGAGGATTTACGGTCACAGACCTTATCCGGCTTAGAGCTGCCAGGCCGATCTCTGCAGAACTTGGCAAAACCTCTCTTTCCCCCACTCCTCCTCTCTTCTCCTCCTTCTTCCCCTCTCTCCTCCTCTTACTTCCCCTCCCTTACTTCCTCTGCTTTACCCTTTCTTCCTTTCCCTCCTCATCCTCCCTCCTCGCCTGTTTTCTCTCTCGGGGTGGCATCCCAGAAGACCGCTGGCATTTTGGGTGGCGCTCAGAAGCTTCTATTGCACTGGAGTTCATTTCCTTCTCTTTCTCTCCTCCTGCCCGTTTGCAGAAGAAGGCAACACCTTTGTCCAGACCAAATCCTACAGCTCGTCGTCTTCCAAGAAAGTGGGCAGGTAAGAACACCACCCCGTCCCCCCGACTCTGGGTTTTCTGAGACTTGCACGGCTGCCAATCTGGGGTGCAGCCAAACCCCAGGCGGACTTACCCCGGAAGGCCGATCTTACGTTAGGAAATGGTCAGAGAGCGCACAAAGTAAAGGAGGCTCGGTGTGTGTCTGTGTGTCGCTTACAGCAACAAAGCCAGCACTCCACACACACACACCAATATTTATAGAAAGACGGCAGCTCCGATCATGCTTTGCTCCTTTGCTCGCACAAGCACGAAGCTGAAGGCACCAGCCTGAAGATGGCGAGCGGGACCTCGCCGAAACGTCGCCACGATACTCTCAACCCAAATACGCCAAGACCTGCATACGTATTACCCGTGAAAATCTAAGAAGGGCCAAGAAGGGCGACTTGAGGAGGGGAAGCAGACTTTGTAGTCCCCGCCCCACTCAAAGGGACCCAAAACAGTCGAGGGACATTCCCCCCCCCAAAAAAAACAGAACCCAGAGGGCCGGTAACTTGGTAAAACCGAGCAGGGCCTGGGGCTGAACTGAGCTGTCCCTTCACTGCATGCTTTTTTCCCCCCGGTGTTATTTATATCCTGCTTTTAAATAAGACAGCTGACGCCAACGCAGCGGAGAAGAAAAGCAGGCTAAAAATACCTCGAATGCAAACAAAACACAAAAAGGCAAGAAAGCGGCCACTCGAAACCATCATCCACCCCTCAGGCTCTGTGGTTGGCCCTGCCCAGCGTTGGCAAGTGGCTTTCTGTGCCCTTCGCCCAAAGGACTTGAGCCCTCCAAATCTTGAATTCTCTGAATTCGGCTCCCAAGATGCTTCTCTCTCTCTCTGTCTCTCTCTCTGTCTCTCTCTCTGTCTCTGTCTCTCTCTCTGTCTCTCTCTCTCTCTGTCTCTGTCTCTCTCTCTCTCTCTGTCTCTCTCTCTCTCTCTGTCTCTGTCTCTGTCTCTCTGTCTCTGTCTCTCACTCTCTGTCTTTCACTCTCTGTCTTTCACTCTCTGTCTCTCTCTCTGTTTCTCTCTCTGTCTCTGTCTCTCTGTTTGTCTCTTTCTCTCTCTGTCTCTCACTCTCTGTCTCTCACTCTCTGTCTTTCACTCTTTGTCTCTCTCTGTCTCTCTCTCTGTCTCTCTCTCTCTCTCTGTCTCTGTCTCTCTGTCTCTGTCTCTCACTCTCTGTCTTTCACTCTCTGTCTTTCACTCTCTGTCTCTCTCTCTGTTTCTCTCTCTGTCTCTGTCTCTCTGTTTGTCTCTTTCTCTCTCTCTCTCTCTGTCTCTCACTCTCTGTCTTTCACTCTCTGTCTCTCTCTGTTTCTCTCTCTGTCTCTGTCTCTCTGTCTCTTTCTCTCTGTCTTTCACTCTCTGTCTTTCACTCTCTGTCTTTCACTCTCTGTCTCTCTGTCTCTGTCTCTCTGTCTCTCTCTGTCTCTCTCTCTCTCTCTCTCTCTCTCTCTTTTTCTTGTCGTTCTCCCCTCCCCAAGTTTGCAATCTGAAAGGGACCAAAGGAGTGGCGAAATGTAAAAAAATAAAATTGCCACCGGTTCTCTGGGCGTGGCTTGGCAGTGGGGTCATGTGACTGGGTGAGCGCGGGCAACTTTTAAAAAAAATTTTAAAGCATTTTTTAAACTACCTATTCGCCCGAACCGGCAGTAAAAAAATGCTTTTAAGAAGTGGGGGGGGGGGAAAGTTCAGCTGTGCCGGGCCATCGTGGGAACCTTCCCGGCCCCCAACTTTTAAAAGCATTTTTTTTACTGCCGGTTCAGGCAGATAGGTAGTTTAAAAAATGCTTTAAAACTTGATTTCTAGAAAGGATTTTTTTTATTTTGAAAACAACACATTCTACACCTTACTATTCCCCCTCCCAATTCCCCACTAATGAAACAGCATAGTAAAGAAAGAGAGACTTGGGAGGGAAGGAGGAATCTTTGTTTTCCTCTGCGGTTTGTCATTTCTCTCCGTTTTCTTCCGCCCCTTGGCACAGCATCTTCGAACGGGAGGATCCGAGCCCCAGGTCCGGGAGCAGTCTAGCTGACTTGGAGCGGCGCCAAGCTGAGAGGAAGAAGGAAATCATGAAGGCCCAGGCCATGCCCAAGATGTCCGCCTCGCAGGCGCGCAAGGCCATGATTGAGAAATTGGAGAAGGAGGGTGGGAGGTGAGCTGGGTCAAGGGGGAAGAGATGGGATGTGCTGTGACCCTCTGGGCAGGTGGGGGTCTGTGCCACAGCCAATTCATCATGGCCAACTTACAATGGCCAACTTCCCATGGCCAACTCACCATGGGCAACTTCCCATGGGCAACTCACTATGGCCGTCTCACACTGACCAATTCACCATTCCCAACTCACCATGACCAACTCACCATGACCATGGCCAACTTCCCATGGCCAACTTCCCATGGCCAACTCACTATGGCCATCTCAACCTGACCAATTCACCATGACCAACTCACCACAGCCAACTTCCCATGGCCAACTCACTATGGCCATCTTCTCATGACCAACTTCTCATGACCAACTTCTCATGACCAACTCACCATGGCCAACTCATGGCCAATTTCCTATGGCAAACTTCCCATGGCAATTCACCCTGACCAATTCACCCTGGCCAATTCGCCATTGAATTGACTTGCTGCCAACTTAGTGGTGAGTTGGCCCTGGTGAGTAATATCAAAGAAGTGGTGGAATAAAATCATGAAGGGAAGAATACAAAAGGAGAGATTAAATGTGAATGACAGTCAATCAGAAGAGAGAGCTGGAAAGGGATCTTGGAGGAAATCTACTTTTTAAAGCAACCCTGCTTCCCTTTTAATCCACCCCTCCACCCACCCCACAGAAGGAGCCCCAGTGAGGTTTGCTCCTTTTGCTACCGGGATATTTTAGTCCTTTGTAACGACCGGGGGTATATGGGGGCTGGAGGATATTGAAGATTTTTAAGGCCGGAGATCGGAGTGGTTTCCCTCCAGCTTCCCAGCCTTCACTTCCGTTACTCCTTCAGCTGACATCTTGGCGGCTCTTCCTGTGGGCTGCAAAAGTCTTTCTTTGCAAGGGCCTTTGCGTGGCTGGCTTCCCAGGGGGAGAAGCTCCCCAAGGGAGGCCCTCTCCTGCCAAGAAGTCCAGGCACTTCCAACCCAGCTGCAGCCTCGTATTCTTCTAAATATAGGAACTCTCTCTGGCTCCCGGCTTTCTTTTTTCCTCTCCTTTCCTTTCCCTTCCTTTTCTCTCCTCTCCTCTCTCCTTCCCTCTTTTCATCCTCCCTCTCTCCCTTCTGCTTCCTTCCTTCTTCCCTCCATTCTTCCCTCTGGCATCTTTCCTTCTTTCCTGCCCTCGTCCCCTCCTCAGTTCCTCCTTCTTTCTCCTCCCTCTCCTTCCTTTCTTCTTTCCTTCCTTCTCTCCTTCCTCCCTCTCTCCCTTCTGCTTCCTTCCTTCTTCCCTCCATTCTTCCCCCATCCATCCTTCCTTCTTTCCTTCCTCCCTCCCTCTCTCCCTTCTGCTTCCTTCCTTCTTCCCTCCATCCTTCCTCCTTTCTTTCCTCTCTCCTTCCCTCTCTTCCTTCTGCTTTCTTCCTTCTTCCCTCTCCATCCTTCCTTCTTTCCTACCCTGCTTCCTTCCCTCTCTCCCTACCTCCTTTCTCCTCCCGCTCCTTCCTTCCTACCTCTCCCCCTCCCTCCTTCCATTCTTCTTTCCTCCCCTCCCTCCCTCCTGCCTTCCTTCTCTCCCTCTCTCCCTTCTACTTCCTTCTTCCCTCCATTTTTCCCTCGCCATCCCTCCTTCTTTCCTACCCTCGTTCCCCCCCTCCCACCTTCTTTCTCCTCCCTCCTCCCTTTCTTCTTTTCTTCCTTTCCCTCCCTCCTTCCTTCCTTCCTTCATGACACTTTGGGGCCACCACCACAGTGGTTGACGTCCAGGGAAAACTTTGGAGGGTCCTCCTTTTGGGAGGCGCCTGGGCCAGCTGGCCGGCCTGCCCCAAAGCGGCTACATGACCCCTGCTTTCGTCTTCTCCGCAGCCCCGCCAACCCTGCCATGGCCCGGGTGGGCGTCCAGCGCTCCTCCAGCTTCGGGGTCCCCAATGCCAACACCATCAAGCAGATGCTTCTGGACTGGTGCCGTGCCAAGACCCGGGGCTACGAGGTGAGCGCCTGCCCGTCCGTTTGTGTCCCGCGGCCTCCCTGGGCCCCGTCCTCGTTTTCTTGACACCCCCCCCCCTCATTTCTCTTCCTCCTGGGCAGCACGTGGACATCCAGAACTTCTCCTCCAGCTGGAGCGACGGGATGGCCTTCTGCGCTCTGGTCCACAACTTCTTCCCCGAGGCCTTTGACTACACGCAACTCTCACCCCAGGATCGGAGGCACAACTTTGAGATGGCCTTCTCCGCAGCTGAGTAGGTATCCCTCCGCGGGGCAGGGTCTGTCCCGACCGGACGAGCTCCTGACCTCCCCCTATCTAGCCCACCCAGTAGCACTAGCCCTTAGGCTTATAGACCGCTTCACAGGGCTTTACGGCCCTCTCTAAGCGGTTTACACAGTCAGCCTCTTGCCCCCAACAATCTGGGCCTCCTCATTTGACCCACCTCGGAAGGACGGAAGGACTGAGTCAACCTTGAGCTGGTCAGGATCGAACTCTTGGCTGTGGGCAGAGTGAGCCTGCAATACTGCATTCTAACCACAGGAAGGAAGGAAGGAAGGAAGGAAGGAAGGAAGGAAGGAAGGAAGGAAGGAAGGAAGGAAGGAAGGAAGGAAGGAAAAAAGGGAGGGAGTGTGGGGGGAAGGAAGGAAGGCAAGGCAATAACAAGTAGACTTATATACCGCTTTGCAATGCTTTTCCAGCCCTCTTTAAGCGGTTTACAGAGTCAGACTCCTGCCCCCAACAGTCTGGGTCCTGTTTTACGGGAGGACGGAAGGCTGAGTCAACCTTGAGCCAGTCAAGATCGAACTGCTGGCAGTCAGCAGAATTACTGCATTCTGGAAGGAAGGAAGGAAGGAAGGAAGGAAGGAAGGAAGGAAGGAAGGAAGGAAGGAAGGAAGGACGGGCAATAGACTTATATACTGCTCCACAGTACTTTTCAGCCCTCTCTAAGCGGTTTACAGAGTCAGCCTCTTGCCCCCAACAATCTGGGTCCTCATTTTACCCACCTTGGAAGGACGAAAGGCTGAAGTGGTAGAAGGTCACCTAGGTCATTCTCCCCAGAGCTACGGTTGCCTCCTGTTCCAGCCCACCTGCGCCACGGTCAGCAGATGGCAGCACCGAGCTGACCTTGGAGGATTCTGAGATGGCTAATCAGATCAGGGGCGGATAGGTTTTCGGATGGGAGACCACAAGGAAAATCAAGGCTGGGTTGTTGGAAAAACAACTTAGAAGAAAGCAGGGTCCATAAAGTGACCCAGAATTGTGCTGGATTCCTGACCCAAAAGAGCCAAGCCTGAGAGGGGAGTGTCGGGGACCCCTGCTCTAGGGCACCCCAGAGCTTCCTGGCGCCTTCCATGTTTCAGAAACAGGTTGGGGCAAGACTGGGCAGCATCTCCAGCAGCCCGGGAAGATGGAAAAAGAGGGCCAGGAGATGACGGATAGAAATTGGAGGAAGCTCGGTCAATCGGACTCTGCCGTGGCAGCCAATTTGGGACAGCACTCACAACTCACTCGCCAAATGCCCCCGAGCTGCCCGCTAGGCCAAAGAATGGCCGGGGGTGGGTGGGTTGCTGGGAAATCCAGTTAGGAAAGACGCAGAGGAATATGAGAAGAGAGCTGTAAATTTTGGGAAGCAGAATGTCGAAATCCGCGTCCGTAGCTGTCTGAATGCCCCAAATTCAACCGTTCTGGATGTCGGAAAAGCAAGCGACCTCCCTCCTTTTACAAGGAGTTCTCAACTCATACCACAACCTGAGAATTTCAGGCACTGAGCGATGCCGTCCTTAAACGAGTCATCCCGTGACCAAACCCAATTTTACAATTGTCTTTTTTCTTTTTAAACCGTAGTTGTTAAGCAAATCACCACAATGGTGAAACAAAACCCGGGCTTAACCCCTATTGATTCTTTTTTGGGAAAATTTCCGTAGCAGGGAAGGTTGCAAATTGCGATAACGTTGTGAGCGTAACAGGTTGCAAATTGGGATCGCAAACAGTGACCGCAAGACATCGCCACCGTCGTAGGTGCGAGACCGGCCTAAATTGAATCCAGTGTGACTCTAGGCACAGGGCGACGGTTACAAAGCTTCAAGGACGGGTTTCTAACTCAACTTTTCCTGAAAGCCGTTGCCATTTTAAACCTTGGTTAAGTGAACAGTTGTAATCCGAGCAGAATCGTGGGTTGTTTTTCCTTCGTTGGCTAGCTGTGGGAAAAAGGAAGGGGGGGCTTGCAAGACCCTGACTCCAGCCTTTTGAGATTTCAGCACTAGTTTGACAGGGCCACAGTGGCTCAGTGGCTAAACGCTGAGCTTGTCAATCAAAACGTTTCGGCAGACATATGTGCTAGTCGTTCCTGACTCTAGGGGGCAGTGCTCATCTCCGTTTCAAAGCCGAAGAGCCAGCACTGTCTGAAGACGTCTCCGTGGTCATGTGGCCATCATGATTCAACCCCGAAAGCGCATGGAACGATGTTACCTTCCCACCAAAAGTGGTTCCCATTTTTCCACTTGCATTTTTTTTACGTGCTTTTGAACTGCTAGGTTGGAAGAAGCTGGGACGAGTCACGGGAGCTCACTCTGTTACGCGGCGCTGGGGATTTGAACCTCCGAACTGCCGACCTTTTCTGATCGACAAGCTCAGCGTCTTTAGCCACTGAGCCACTGCTTTCCCATAGGGCACCCCTTTTTCTCTGCCCTGGGATTCCAGAAACTTCTTCCCTCGTGCCGGTTTTTTTTCTCTGTGAAACGGCTCCTGGACGACACGTAACGTGTTGGGATGCATTCAAATACTGGGCGCATTGCTGGCTGGAGCTGAGCATGGGCAGGGGAGAGGCGGCATCCTTGGCCAAGGGCGATAAGCAGCTGCCACGCCTGTCTTAAGGTTGGCATCACCGGCTGGGCTCCCGTTGCAGCTTGGAGTAGGATGCGGTGGGGTTGGGGGGCGACTTAGAGCCTGTTTGACCTACGGAGCAGCTGGCACGGCGGTGGCTTCTTCGGCTTTGCCTTTCCGGTGAGGATTTTGCTCTGGCAGTGAAAGGAAGTGTGTGAGAAAACTTTCTGCCTTTTCCTTTTTTCCTGTTTTCTGCCTGTTCCCTCCCGGTGCTTCCTCTCCCCAAGCCTTTCTCATCCCTCCTCTCATTCCCCTGAGCAGCGCCGGGAATCTCTCCCTCCGCCCTTTCCAGGATCCGGCGGTCTTGTGGAAAGCGGCGCTTGCAGAACCAATCTGGGACCGTGTTTGTGTGGTGTGTGGGGGGCCTGACTCGCCTCTCTGCAGCTCCCCCCTTCTGCCTGCGGCTTCTGAACCATTCGTGTTTGGGAAAAATCAGGCCGGGGGATCGGCTGTTCAGCCTCCAGACTGCAATGCTGTCCGCCCTACTCTTTTTCCGCCGAGGGTTTGTGGCATGGACCGCGAGACCGAGCGAGCCCTTTTCCCTCGGCCCAAACTCTGGGGTCTCCTGTGCAGCTTCTGCCTTGCCCTCCTCCCCCCTCCATCCCTTGATTCTTTCTCATTTTTCTTGGCTTGGTGCACTCCCACCGTGCCGGGGCCCATTTCCAAGGATGGGACGCGCAGAGCAAGGCGCTCATCCCTTCTCTATATGGGGCCATATAGAGCAGGGGTCCCCAACCGTTCTGAGTTGGTAGGGGGGAAAGTAGGGAGGGTTTTGTGGGAGGGGCAGGGGCGTGTGCGAGCATCGTGGCTCGCACAAGTGGGACTCCAAGCGCCCACGAGGCTCGCGCGAGTGAGGCCTCAACCACCCGCAACTTATGTGGTTCTGAATAGGCCACGGACCGGGCCGTGGGCCACAGGTTGGGGACCCCTGATACAGAGGGCGCAAAGAGCACCCCACTCGCTTTCCTGTCCTGTCCACCTCTCTGTCTTTTTGTCTGTCTATCCTGGCTACCCCGTCTGGATTTCCGTCGCATCCTCCTCCGCTCCCCGCTCTTTTGCATCTCACTCAGGAATGAGCCCACTCCCCAATCCATTGGAACCCCAACATCCCCCTCCTCTGTTTGCATTGCATGGTGGGGAGAGTCGGTGCCTGCTCACCCCCATCGCATGAACATTTGGGTCTCGTCACTGAGAATGTGAACTGGATTTATGTATCTTGTGTTTTTTTTTCTCTCTCTCTTTTTCTTTGTCCGATTTCTTTCTATCTTCTCTTTCCCCCTGCCCCCAAATTTGTCCGGGCTGTGATCACTGGCTTCCTCTCCCCCTCCCCTCCCTCCACCACGATGCCTCCCTTCCTCCTCCCCTCCCCCAGGACACAGGCAGAATGCCCGCAGTTGCTGGACGTGGAAGACATGGTCCGGATGAGGGAACCGGATTGGAAGTGCGTTTACACGTACATCCAGGAATTCTATCGCTGTCTGGTCCAGAAAGGACTGGTCAAAACCAAAAAGTCTTAAGCTCCCCTTCGCTACGGCGCTACGGTGAGACGCTTTCCTCTCCTTCTTCCCGGGGGTTGTTTCTTTCGGGGGTAGGTGGGGGGGATTGTGTTTAGGGACTGGGGCCACGGGCTCCCCCATGGATGCAAGGCAAGAGATGCAGACCCCTACCCCTCGGGTGTCCTCAGTTGGTAGGTTGCGTGCATTTGTGGGCATTGCAGGGATTCCCAGATTTAGGGGGCTTTAGCCTGAAAAGAGGGGTGCTTCCTCAGAGACAAAGGGTCCCTTCCTAGGACTTTGGGACAAGCAGGAGTGGACAGGTAATAGAAGGTCCCACCAGGTCTTTGGGACAAGCAGGAGACGGACAGGTGATAGAAGGTCCCTTCCCAGGACTGGGACAAGCAGGAGCGGACAGGTGGTTGAGGGTCCCATCCTAGGACTTTGGGAAAGGCAGAAGCGGACAGGTGGAGGAGGGTCCCTTCCCAGCTCCTTGGAAAAGGCAGGAGACGGACAGGTGATGGAGGGTCCCTCCTCCACGCATGCTTCATCCAGATCTTGTAAATTCTTGGAGAGAAGCTGGAAAAAGTGAGTCACTCCGGCCTTCTTAACAGCATCTCCTCCCCTCTCCTTGGGGGCCGGGAAGCCTCACACTGAGCAAGCTACACAGTGGCTTTTTAAGGACAGCCTAACTCACGTGGAGCTCGCCCAGGCCTTCCCCCCCCCCTGCCTCCAGGAGGGGGGGGTGCAGTGGGGTCCTCCATCAATTCCTCTCTTGCCCGCCCTCCCCCCCTCAGCTACCCTGTGCGTAACTGAGTTGCTGCCTCAATTGGCCCTGCGTCCCTCGTCCCTGTTGGGGCTTGGGGGCATTCAGGCTGAGGAAGCCCTGGGATGGGAGACCACCAGGAGAGGCAAGGGCTGTCCGCTAGAGTGGGATGTAGAAAAAGGGCCCTTTGGAAGAAGGCAGCGGAGTTTCCCTTCTTGTGTAGTTGTGGGGAAACCACACTGATCTCTCAGACTTTCTCTTTTTACGGTGGGAAATTTGGATTTCTACCTTCCCAGCCCGAGGTGGGTTTCTGCCGGTACGGTACTGTTTGGCTGAATAGGTAGTAACTCGTGACCGTACCGGTTCTATCCTGGACGCCGCCAACTTTATTTTCTCTTCTGCACATGCACAGAACAATCTGAAAAAATTGAAATAAATATTTCCCCCCTTTTTTTAATGGTTTGGGCATGCCGATCTCAGAAATGGATCGTTTTTCACAAAAACGGGGCCGTTTTTCCCTTCCCCCAGCCCTGCTGAAGCCCCTAATTGTGACTCCCCGCGGTCGTTGAATTAGTACCACTGCGGTTAAGTCAGGGGTGTCCAAACTTGGGAACTTTAAGACTTGTGGACTTCAACTCCCAGAATTCCCCATCCTGGGGAATTCTGGGAGTTGAAGTCCACAAGTCTTAAAAGTTCCCAAGTTTGGACACCCCTGCTGTAGAGAGTTCCTGGGGGGGCCGGGGAGGACAAAACTTGTTTTTCTTATTGGGTAGTTTGCAGACACTCCCTTAGCTCCGGCGAGGCTGAAGCCCCCCCCCCAACCCGTCAAAATTTTTGCCACCGTTTCGGTGGGCATGGCTTGGTGAGGGGGTCATGTGACTGAGTGTGCGTGAGTGACATCAAGTTAGCCACGCCCACTCAGTCACATGCCCCTCCATCTAGCCACGCCCACCGAACCAGTAGTAAAAAAAAATTTGAAACCCACCCCTCGTTCCAGCTGTGCTGATTTGAAACACAGGTTAGAAATTTCACTGGAGTTTCCCCCTAAATACTGTCAGTCCAGTATCATTGGTTACGCTTTGAAAATCAAAAAATAAATAACTGCGGTGTTCAAACTGCCTTTTAGAAGTACGGGTAGTCCTCGTTTAGCGTCCCCTCTTGGGACCGACAAGCACCGTGGTCAGTAAGCTGACCACGGAAAATCACAAGACCACGAGGGGTTCACGGCCTCACTCCTCTTAGGTTGCTAAGTGAGTGACCGCAGGTTGTTAAAACGAGGTGCGATTCTTGGAGCGGCTTCTCCATTTCATGGGGGCCACGAGAGGCTGCTATAGTCGTACGTGTGAGGACTGGTTGCAGAGACTGCGGGTGGGGTGTGTGACACCACTATAACTTTAAACGGTCACTAAGCAAAGCCGTTGGTAAATGAGAACTCCCTGAGGAGTCTCTGTGCCAACATGGCATTCTCTGAGCACCAGAAGTGTAGATCTCGGAATTTACATCTTCCGGCTGGGGATTATGGGTTTAATCCCACCGGTCCTTTGTTTAGCCTTTTGCACTTGACTGTTTCCCTCCCCCCTTCCTCCAAAGGCTAAATCTTAAGGAGTTTGATGGCCTCAAAACTATGACGTTAGTTCACCGGTCAGCCTCACTGAGGACTAGAAGCCTGACCATTTTGTAAGGGGCATTTTGCTCCAGGGAAGGAGGGACGATTAGCTGTATTGATCAGAATGCCTGGGCCCTGCTCTGCGGGTGAGAAGTTGATATCCGTATTAAAACTTTTGCTCAATTTGTATGCAGGTGCTCTTAAACTTATGACCACAGCCCAACATGGATGTCATTAAGTGAGACAAATATTTTTATGATTGTCATTCTTGCCATGCCCATTTCAATCCTGGCCCTCCTTTGGCATCCTTTCTTTCACGGTTCCATTCCACCGTTTTGTTGATATTAATGTCACTTCCATCCCGCGGCAAGTTGTCCTAGACCAGGGGTGTCAAATTCAAGGCCTGCGGGCCGGGGCCGGCTCACAGGGTACTTAGATCTGACCCGCGGGGCCACCCTGGAAACCAGCGAAGGACTGGCCCCCAATGCCTCTGCCAGCCAAAATACAATACAATACAATACAATAGTAGAGTTGGAAGGGACCTTGGAGGTCTTCTAGTCCAACCCCCTGCCTAGGCAGGAAACCCTAAACCATTTCAGACAAATGGCTATCCAGCATCTTCTTAAAGACTTCCAGTGTAGGGGCATTCACAACTTCTGGAGGCAATTCGTTCCACTGGTTAATTGTTCTCACTGTCAGGAAATTTCTCCTCAGTTCTAAGTTGCTTCTCTCCTTGATTAGTTTCCACCCATTGCTTCTTGTTCTACCCTCAGGTGCTTTGGAGAATAGCTTGACTCCCTCTTCTTTGGGGCAGCCCCTGAGATATTGGAAGACTGCTATCCTGTCTCCCCTAGTCCTTCTTTCTCTTAAAAATGGGCTCCCCAGCTCCGTTTCGGCTTAAGAGCCTCCTGCAGTTTCTGCCAGCAACAACGAAGCTTGGGGAGGGCCGCATCCTGCCCTCCCGAGCTCCGTTTTCACTGGCAGAGGGTTGCAGGAGGCCGCCCCAGCTGAAAACGGAGCTGGGGAGCCCATTTTGGCTGGCAGGGTGCTCAGCCCACCACAGGTGCCCCCGACATGAGTGACGTCGATCTGACCAGGCCCACCCCGGCCCCCTGAGGTCAAACACAATCCTGATGCGGCCCTGGATGACATCAAGTTTGACACCCCTGTCCTAGACACGGCTGGATCCTGCCTTCTGGCCCCAATCGCAGCTTAGTCCGAGGGGACAGCGGGCTCCTCCTCCCACCCCGTCCCCCCTGCATCAAACCCCATGTCCCTTGGCTTTTGCAGGATGCTGGTGGATTGCGTCCCTCTGGTCGACGTGGAAGACATGATGATCATGGGCAAACGCCCGGATGCGAAGTGCGTCTTCACTTACGTCCAGTCCCTCTTCAACCACCTGCGGCGTCACGAGCTTCAGCGGCAGCAGGCGCACCTGTAGCCTTCTCCTCTTCCGAGAGACCCCCCCTCGCCCCACCCCCACCCCGCAAAAGGCTGGGCGGGCAGTCGAGGAGCGGGGGGAAGGTGGGGGAAGTTTTCCCCCTCTTCCCCACTTCCTATTCTTCTGGGGGCTGCAGCAGCGCCCATTTCCCCCACCGCGGGCCAGCCGTTTGGCAAATGTGGACCACACCGGCACGGAAAAGGGAGCACCGGGAGGTTTGACTGCCGATTCTGCACCACACTTGCTTTTTATACCAAGGTTGTTTTGATTGTTATAAGTTATTCTGTTTTTTGTTTTAAAAAAACGCCCCCTCCCCAGTCCTGACGGTACCAGAGCTTAATTTCCCTGAAGCCCCAAACTCAACAAAATGGGATCTGTTTGGAGGTGGCTTGCAAGAGATCTACTGGATATCAGCGTAGGGTCTGTGTGTTGTGTGACACACAGACATCCCGCTGTGTCCGGCGTTTGGGGGGAAAACTCCCTTCTGCTTTCTCTGCAAACGCAGGCCAGTTCATTGGATTGCAGCAGCTTTTCCCCTCCCACCCCCTCGTTCCTAGGGCCCACTCCCCACCCTTCTGAAGGCGAGCCGAACCGGGGGGGGGGGCGTCACACGTAGAATCCCTCCTGCGGGGACGCTGGTCTTCGGCGGCCACCTCGGGGTTCCCCACCAGCAAAGCCAAGCCTCGATCACGGACAGCGGTGTGTGTGTTTTCACTGTTTGGTTTTTTTGCACGCTTTTTTGTCACAGAGAGAGCTGCGAAGGAGGGGGAGGGAGCGTGGGAAGGGAAAGAGGGGGACGTTGTGCTCCTGACCCCACCCATCCCAAAATTAGCTCGCCTCGGTCTTTGGGGAGGCAGCCTCTGGCGCTGGGAGGGGGGTACGCGATCGTGAAATTGTGCCCTTTCTTTGGTTCACAAGAAGATACGAAGAGGAGGGGGCGCTTTTTAAAAAGCTGAGTCCGGCCGTGGGACGGTGGGAGGGGGCTGTGCCAGCTCTTTCCACTGGCGGTGACCAACAACAGATGTTGCCGAGATGTTCCTTCTGAGGGGGGGGGGGCGTGTATCTCAACTTCATGACCAAGGAGGACCCAAATGGGGAGTTTTATTTCCCGTGGGTTCCGGCTGCGGATCTGTTCCTTTGGTAAACATGCCCGCGCACACACACACACACACAAACCTACATACACACACCAAGCTGCTTTGCCCGCTTCCTGGAGTGACTCTGAAGTGGGGCAGGCCAGCCCTGCGTGGGGGCCCAACGGGACAGTGGACTTGTGCTCCTCAGCGCCTCCCTCTGGGATTGTAACCCTTCTCGCACCAGCACAAGAGTGTATCAGCACCACCGAGACAATAAAGCGTTTGGATTGTTGTCCCTGCCTCGTTCCTGCCTTCGCCTCGCCCGCACACCTCCCTCCCTCCCTGGCAATGATGATGTTACCTAGTTGGGTCATGAGATGTCTGCAAGAAAGGAAGCGAGCTCAGAGAGCTGCCATCCTCCTCTTCTTCTTCCTCCCTCTCCAAACCCCTCTCCCCTCTACTTCTGATGATGTTCCCTAGTTGGGTCATGAAACGTCTGCAAGAAAACAAGCGAATGGAGAGAGCATGGAGGACCCTACAGTCCTCCCCCTCCCCCCTCCTTTTCCTCCTCCCTGCACACCCCACTCCCTTCTAGCACTGATGATGTTACCTAGTTGGGTCATGAAACGTCTGCAAGAAAGAAAGAACGCTCAGAGAGCACAAAAGACCCCACAGTCTACTCTTCTTCTTCTCCCTCCTCCTCCTCCCCCAACTCCCTTCTAGCACTGATGATGTTACCTAGTTGGGTAATAAAACATCTGCAAGAAAACCAGCAAGCTCAGAGAGCAACTAGGACCCCACATTCGTCCTCTTCCTCCTCCACTTCCTCCTCCTCCTCCCTGCACACCCCACTCCCTTCTAGCACTGATGATGTTACCTAGTTGGGTAATAAAACATCTGCAAGAAAACCAGCAAGCTCAGAGAGCAACTAGGACCCCACATTCGTCCTCTTCCTCCTCCACTTCTTCCTCCTCCTCCCTGCACACCCCACTCCTTCTAGTTCTGATGACGTTGCCTAGTTTGGCTAACAAAACATCTGCAAGAAAGCACCAAGGACCCCACAGTTCTCCTTCTCATAGCTAAATATCTATGGAGATTCTCAGGCATTCAAGTTGTGGTTGTCCCCAAAGGGCTTTTTTTTTTTTCAAGAGGCCACTGGACTTTCTGGTTTTTCTTTTGAAGGCGTTTCGCTTCTCCTCTAAGAAGCTGCTTCCGTTCTGCCTGGATGGTGGTCACACAGACAACCCTGAGAGCACGGGTGAAACCTCCAAGTGGCCTCAACGACTCTCTCAAAGGATGCAAACGACCAGCTATCTGCAAGGAGTATTAATCCTTTCCTTCCCCACCATCCGGTCAGAGCTGAAGAAGCTTTTGGAGGAGAAGCAAAACGTCTTCAAAAGAAAAACCAGCGGCCTCCTGGGGGGAAAAAAGTACCGTTAGGACACCCTCGTGAGTGAGCGGTAAAGTTCGGCAGGGAATTACCCGTGGAAAGTCTGCAAAAAATAAAGAAGAGGTGGATCTCTGCTGGTAGATGTAGGGCAGCTTTATTGTTACTATCCTAAACCAGTTTGGGATCGGCGGCCTGCTCCCCACCCCCAACAGACTGCGCTCCCCCAGCCTGATAGGACATGTCTATCCACCTCCGGCAGCAAGAGCTTTCTGCGGAAGGCTTCATCCGGTCCTACGCAGGTGAGGCACAGCTGGAAGGGAAGTGCTGGGCACGCAACTGGCACCTTGGGTGGTGCCAGAATGCCAGTCTTGGAAGGAAGGGCAAAATTGCTCAAGGCATCTTCCAATCAATCTTGTTAAAGAGAACCGCGTTCTCTCTCTCTCTCTCTCTCTCTCTCTCTCTCTCTCTCTGTTACAGGCAGTCCTTGACTTACGACCGTTCATTTCGCGACTGTTAAGAATGGCGCTGAAACGCACACACACACCGACTTGCGTAGCCACCTCCAGTCCCGTGATTGTGATTGTGCTTGCGGCGACTGGCTTGCCCTTAACAAGGGTTGGTGTCCCGCACGATCCCCCATTCGCAACCTTCCCAGCTGGCTTCCAACCGGCAAATGGGGAAACTGGCAGGGAAATTCACAAGTCGGGGGGCGTGCGGCGTCTTGCTTAACAACCGCGCTGCTCCGCCCATGGTTTTTTCCAGTCTCCGCTGTGGTCATAAGTCGAGGACTGTCTGTAGCAGGCCCAGGATTGCGTATGTGCGGCTGTCTTTATTTTGAACGTTTCTCTTTCAGGTGGCAACACGTTCTTCCCCTCGAGCAAAATTTGCAGCCTTTGCAAAGCAGTGGGATTCAAATAATTTTAACAACTGTGTTCTCTGCCCTCATGATTTCTTCCAACAACCAGTTCACCAAACTACTCGGTTACAACCAGTTCTCCCAAAGTAGTGCAAATCGGTTGAATCCCACCACTGGTTTTACATCTGTGAATATTAGTCTCTCCGACAGCACAATTGTGTGTGAACCACAAAAGAGATCTTATGCAGGTTACCTAGATATTTTGAATGCCCTGAGACCTCCCCTTCCTTCCAAGAGGCGCCCCACACAAACACCAACAGAGCACCCCGAATTCTATAGTTCTGAGCCCCCTGCCCCCTTTTTCTGCTTCCCAGGTCTGCCCTTCAATGCTTCCACATCCGGGGGCAGCGAATTGGCGGGCGCCATCTGGAAGGCGTCGGGAACGGTGGAATCCGGTGTTTCTTTCCGGTAGAACCCCAATTCTTGCATCAGTTGGTTTATCTCGTCCCGGGACATGTCACTCAAGGGGATTCTCTGTAAATGAAAGGAAATCGTAGAGAAAAAAA
Organism: Natrix helvetica; assembly: GCF_964273705.1. Lineage (NCBI taxonomy): Eukaryota > Metazoa > Chordata > Lepidosauria > Squamata > Natricidae > Natrix > Natrix helvetica. The sequence continues at coordinate 12,193,361 of NC_138564.1, forward strand.
ATCAAGGGAGTCATTGGGAAAAAAATCAAGCGTCCATTGGCCGCAACCCCAGCAAGACAGCTGGATGTTAACCTTGGAGTTAATCTACCCTGTTTCCCTGGAAATAAAACCTCCCCGGATAATAAGACCAATCGGGCTTTTGAGCGCATGCGCTAAAATAAGCCCTACCCCGAAAATAAGCCCTCCCTGAAAATATTTAAATGCAAGCCCTCTGGCTGCTTGCCCCACAAACAACACAGGGTGAGGAGGTGAGGCCAGGGGTGGGGGTAAGGGAGGGGGGAACACGCAACACCGCAGCAGCCATGAGCTGACCCCGCTCGCCGCCTCCTGCACCCCAAAAATAATAAGACCTCCCCGAAAATAAGGTCAAGTGTATATTTTAGGGGTCAAAAGACAATAAGACCCTGTCTTATTTTCGTGGAAACACAATATAAATAGACTTAACAAATGAAAATAGATTTGGAGAAGTGGAAAAACCTGCAACTGCCATTGACGGGATAAATAGCTACTATAAAAGTGAATATCTTGCCGAGACTCTTATATTTGTTTCAAACAATCGCTGCAATGTAGAACAGCTACATGAACAGCTGGTGGCCGCAGGGCGCAAGCCTTGCTGAGCTGAACATTTGAACTGTTCAAAGCCTTGTGACCAGGGGGAAATCCAGCAGGTTCTGACAGGTTCTGGAGAACCGGTAGCGGAAATTGTGAGTAGTTTGGAGAACCGGCAAATGCTACCTCTGGCTGACCTTAGAATGCGGTGGGAAGGGAGATTTTGCAGTACCCTTCCCCTGCCACGCCCACCAAGCCACGCCCACCAAACCAAGCCATGCCCACCAAGCCATGCCCACAGAACTGGGAGTAAGAAAATTTGAATTTCACCACTGCTTGTGACTAGCATGCCTGAATAATAGAAGAAAGGCAAAAGATGGCAAAATACTTAATTCTCTCTCACCTGGAGCTCTTCAAACTTAATGTTGAGCAGGATGAGTTCGGGATCCGCCCCAGCAATATATTTCAGGTCCATGTTGTGGCTAAGGGGGAGCGTTAAGGAGCTGCTGGGAGGGGACACCCCCATGCCCGTGTCGCGATTCAGTTCCCTGCATATGGCTGGAATTCCCCCGCCGCCGCCCCCCGAAACAGGCTCCGACTACGAACTCCCAGATCCCAGCCCGAGGTGGGGAGTTTTGAAATGCGTTTGAATAATTTGGATGGAGTTTTTGTAAGCATCCCATCACACACAAAATTGGCCATAGCGAATTGGCCATGGCAAGTTGACCACGGCAAGTTGGCCGTAGTAAGTTGACCATGGCAAATTGACCCTGGTGAGTTGGCCATAGCAAGTTGACCATGGCAAGTTGGACATGGCAACTTGTCCCATTCCATTCAAGGAGGGACTCTGGCTCGAGACTCGGCAACCCTTACTCCGGAAGGACGCCAGAGCCCAGGTAGCGGATAAACCCAACAGAAGTTGAGCCTGGATGAAACCTCAGCAAAGGATACTACAAAGGCAGGTCTTCGTTGATGAAGGCCTTCACCTAGAAAAAAGGAAGAATCGGCCATTAGAGAGATTAGAGGAGATAGGCTGGTCGCTGGAGATTCTGCTGTGTGTGTGGATGGAGAAACGGGAGGGAGAAAGGCTCGGCTTCAGCTCCCAGCGCCCAGGAAGGAAATCCGGGAGCCTTGCTGGGAACTGACGCTCTGGAAATCCCATGAACTGGATGGTTACTGGGCAACAATTTTAAATGGGAGCCAGCCGTGTGCAGCAGCTGCCAAAAAAGCCAACACAGTTCTATGCTGCATCAACAGAGGGATAGAATCAAGATCACGTGAAGGGTTAATACCACTTTATAAGGCCTTGGTAAGGCCACACTTGGAATACTGCATTCAGTTCTGGTCGCCACGATGTAAAAAAGATGTGGAGACTCTAGAAAGAGTGCAGAGAAGAGCAACAAAAATGGATTGGGGGACTGGAGACTAAAACATATGAAGAACGGTTGCAGGAACTGGGTATGTTTAGCTTAAGAGAAAGAAGGACTAGGGGAGACATGATAGCAGTCTTCCGATATCCCAGGGGCTGCCCCAAAGAAGAGGGAGTCAAGCTGTTCTCCAAAGCATTCGAGGGCAGGACAAGAAGCAATGGATGGAAACTCATCAAGGAGAGAAGCAACCTGGAATTAAGGAGAAACTTAGGAATTAAGGACAATCAACCAGTGGAACCGCTTGCCTTCAGAAGTTGTGGGTCATTGGAGGCTTTTAAGAAGAAACTAGATAGTCACTTATCTGAAAATAGTATAGGTTCTCCTGCTTGAGCACGGGGTTGGACTAGAAGACCTCCAAGGTCCCTTCCAACTCTGTTATTCTGTTAATTAGTCAGTGGAGCAGAAGTTCCAGGGGGAAAGGAGAGCGGATCCGAAGCGCTGCTTACCTCTGGCAGGCGGTTCAATCGTCATCCACCACAGCTCTAAGGGGAGGGGGGGGAAGAGAGAGGAAAACACTATCAAAAGCCTGTTTCTAAGACTACGTAAGACGGTTCAGCTGGTTGGGTTACTTTTTGTGTGACCATCCCACCGTAATGAAAAGATTAGTGTTGTGACCTAGGCTTCATCAAATCACGAAGCAGACTTCGTGTCCCGACGAAAACCCCACCCCCACCCCCCAATTTTATTTTAATGAAACTAGTGTGACTTTCTCTCATTCACATCCAGCTAAGTCTTCGAGTCAACAGCCTTTCCAGGGTGAATTTACAACCACAGACCTTATCAGGCTTGGAGAGCTGCCAGGCCGATATCATCCCAACGCTGTACAAGAAAATACATGGCAAGGAGTCTCGGCTTGCTAAGAGCCTGAAGCCAACTCCTGGTCCCGACAAAAACCCCTTTTATTAATTTACTATGAATTCTGCTCATTTGCCTCCAGCAAAGTCTTTCCAGGGAGGATTTACAGTCACAGACCTTCTCTGGCTTGGAGAGCTGCCAGGCCGATCTCTGCAAAACTAGGCAAGGAGTCTCAGAGAGTCACAAACCAATGAAGCAAACTAATGGTCTCCTGCAAACTCCACTCCCCTGTCGCTCCTCTTTTATTCCCTCTGGCTTGGAGAGCTGCCAGGCCGATCTCTGCAGAACTTGGCCAGGAGTCTCAGAGAGTCACGAACCAATGAAGCGAACTAATTGTCTCCTGCAAACTCCACTCCCCTTTCGCCCCTCTTTTATTCCCTCTGGGAGGGGCCATTCATCGTCCACCTGTGGCCTTACTCCCAAGTCAACCCCTGTTCTTTAGCTCTTCCCTTCGTCTGGCCACTCTGCGCATGCGCACACTGGGAACAGGCTCCAGCTGTTCTTCTGCCTCACTGATGTCTGACTCTGAAGGCAGCTGATAACTGTCAGACTCTGGCCCCCTCTCTGCCTCCGACACAGAGCCCTCATAAGAGCCTTCCTCAAACTCCAGGACTGGCCCAGGTTCCTCCCCAACCCTCCTCACTGTCTGAATCTGCTGCTAGCTCTGCTGGCTACTGGTGAGCCACAACAATTAAGTTTTCTAGACCGTTTTAGGGCACTTTTCAAAGAGCACAGTGTGTTGCTTTTTGAATAACAACACTCGCCAGCAACACACACCCACACGCCTCCTGTCTAATTCATTTCCAGTTCCCATGACCAACACATTCCGGTGTCTTTTGCATCCTCAGTCTTTACACTCTTTTGTAATTCTCTGTTGCCACAGCCTGCTTTTTATTTCTTGAAAGAATCTGTTCTCTGCACTGCGAGTTTCCTTTCCTTTCTTTAAGATTTTTACTTTTAAATGCACCTCAGTATCAATGCATTGAACAGTGTGGCCTCTGGGCACAATTCATTTTGATACAAGTCTCAATAATAGTCTTAATACTATATCTTACATTAATCAAACCGATATCATCCTAGTGCTAATATACTTGTTTGCTTTAAAATAGTTCATGCCAACGGTAAAGGACGTGATGGCTCAGTGGCTAAAGACGCTGAGCTTGTCGATCAGGAAGGTCAGCAGCTCGGCGGTTCAAATCCCTAACGCTGCGTAAGAGTGAGCTCCCGTGACTTGTCTCAGCTTCTGCCAACCTAGCAGTTAGAAAGCAGGTAAAAAATGCAAGTAGAAAAATAGAGACCACCTTTGGTGGGAAGGGAACAGCGTTCCGTGCGCCTTTGGCATTGAGTTATGCCAGCCACATGACTACGGAGACGTTTTCGGACAGCGCTGGCTCTCCGGCTTTGAAACGGAGATGAGCGCCGCCCCCTAGAGTCAGGAACGACTAGCGCATATGTGTGAGGGAAACTTTATCTTTACTAGTATTAATATACTTGTTTGTTTTAAAATAGCTAATGCCAATGGTAATAATATTTAAACATACATGGCAAATACCATCTTTTTACCGCTAAACTTTCCATCTAATTATTGCTTATATTCTACTATATAAAATTTATATATGCTAATATTCCTCATTTCTATCCCTATTCTAGCTTCTAATCAGGTCACCGTTACTTATCGTAGAATTAATACACATGCTTATATTAAGACATAGTCATTCATTATTTGGTTATTCAACATTTCGGTACGCCATTCTAGTGCCAGTCATCATATTATTTAAATATACCTAATGATACCATTTTTCAGCCTCCAATCTTTCCCTCTAATAGTTTCATTTTCCATCATGACTAATACTAATAGCAGATGCTATTAGTGCGAAGACATAACCAGAAGAAGAAGAAAAAAATAGTTTCCTTTTCAATTTCCCAATTTAGGGTTCCTAGACTTGTCTTTAACGTGTACATTTAAAAATCTACGAATCTCTGATGGAGGAAATGAGTTGATCTCTCCATCGGATGCCTTCCACTCCTCTGTGGGTTTTCCCACCGTCTTCCCCATTTCACGGTGGGAAACCTGCAGAGCTTGGGATGATACGCTAAGCTAAAATGGGATTTGTTCTTTTACGGCTGGAATGAGTCACCAAGATAGCTGGGCTTTGTAGTCCATCATGCCTGGCAAACCACAGCTTAACATGGTTGCAAGAAGCCAACTTTCATAGGATGCAGATTGCAAGAGAAAACCTTAACCCAGTGGTGGGATTCAAACAATTTAACAACTGGCTCTCTGCCGTAATGATTTCTTTCAACAATCAGTTCACCAAACTGCGCAGAAAGTTGAACAACCGATTCTCACGAAATGGGGCACACTTTGCAATTATAACCCACAGCACACTTTGCAATTATTCACACACACACCGTCTCAAAACAATCCAGCAAGGAGATCAACAACACTTCAATAACAACAGCAATATAATTGCTGCAATTTCCAGAAACTCCCAGGGGGAAATTATGCAATTTGCACTTAATTGATTTATTGTGGTTTTTTTTGTCCAAGGCTCAGGCCAGGAGGGAAAGTTGCTTGCTTCCCAAAAGTCAGCCCGGGGTGACTCAAGAGATAGCCTGCCTCTAAACACAGAGGCTCCACTTTGCCAAATCCGGCTGGTGAGTGTGTGTGTGTGTGGGGGGGGTGTAAATGGGCCACGTCAGCCTTGGAGTTTCTAAGGATGAGAGGGGCCTGGAGCCACCTCAATTGAGCCCCAAAATTTCTGCCTTTTAAGTGAGACACACAACACCACCTGCTTAGCCTAGAGGTGGAACCCTCGCCTCACAATCCAGAGGTCGTGAGTTCAATCCTAGGTAGAGGCAGATGTAGGGCCTCCTCGTGCTGCTTCGGCAGGGGGTTGGACTAGGTGACCTCCCAGGTCCCTTCCAACTATGTTATTTTAAAATGCGATGGGGTCTCCTGCCTGAGCAGGGGGTTGGACTAGATGACCTCCAAGGTCCCTGTTATTATTCTAAAATGTTATTATTCTAAAATATGATAGGGTCTCCTGCCTGAGCAGGGGGCTGGATTTCATCTGTTAACTTTCCCACAAACAAAGGCAAGGGGGGAAGAAGCTCTCTTGCCTCCTCCTTTAACGACTGTGCCCATTCGCTGGCAAAAAAAGGGAGCAAAAACTCGCTTCCCTCTGTCCCCTTTAGCAAGATAAATGGGGGAGGGGCTGCATTGTGTCCATAAGTCGAGGACTCCAGGCACACACACACACACACACACACACACACACACACACACACACACTCGGAGGGGAGGGGGCCTGGCTAGTCCACCAGGCTCAACAACCTCGCCAGATCCCCGCGGGGGAGACGTGCATCCCCGGCCCGGCGGACCCCCTGCCCGCATCGGGGACCCCCGCCCCTGCCCGCTCACCTCCACCTTCCCGCGGGCCAACCACTGCAAACGGCTCCGGTCGATTTGCACGGCGCGCAGCGGCGCCACGGCCGAGAGGAGCCCCAGCAGCAGCAGCGGCAAAAGCAGCGGCGTCCCCATCCAGATGCTGAGCGGAGCCGAGATGGGCGCGCTTCGCTTTGACACGGAGCTTCCTTCGACGACGACGCTGCAGCTGTTGCCACGTCAAGCCAGGCGGGGTGGGTCCGAGGCCGATTTCCCCGCCCGGGGTGGGTCCCAGGCGGGTCCCGCTGCGCCCCTGCCGCGCCTCCTCCCCGCCTTCCCCGGAGTCTTGTAGTCTTGGGACTACAACCCCCATCGCTCCCAGGCGGGTAGGAGCACGGCGCTGGGCTCCCACGAAGCTGGCAGCTATCATGAGGAGGTGGGGGGGCATGAGTCCGTTTGAAGCCCCTCCACCCAAACCTCTCGAGTTATGATCACAATGGAGCCCCAAAGTTATGTTGCTGAGTAAGACATTGGTGAAATGGAGTTTTGTCCTGTTTTAGGACTTCCCTGGGCACGGTTTGGAAGCGAATCAGGGCTGTTGTTCAATTGGTTGCTAAGTGAGATGAAGGGACCTTGGAGGTCTTCTAGTCCAGGGCTCTCCAACCTTGGCAACTTTAAGACTTGTGGACTTCAACTCCCAGAGTATCTCGTCCGCAAGGCTTAACAGTTGCCAAGGTTGGAGAGCCCTGTTCTAGTCCAATGCCCTGCTCAAGCAAGAGGTCTACAAATGCATGCCCAATCTCGTCTTGTGAACCTCTGGTCATGGAGTGCCCACAGTGTTGGAGGGCAAGGCCATTCCACCGATGGTTCTTCAGGAAATTTCACTTCCCTGCCAGGAAATTACTCCTTAACATTTTTTAAAATTCTTGTCATTCACATTTCATTCTGTCCCTCCTTTGGCTGTTAGCTATGATGAGTTGCCCATGATGAGTTGCCCATGACAAGTTGACCATGGCGAGTTGCCTATGATTAATTGGCCATGGCAAGTTGCCCATGATGAGTTGCCCATGATGAGTTGCCCATGGCAAGTTGACCATGACAAGCTGACCATGGCGAGTTGCCTATGATTAATTGGCCATGGCAAGTTGCCTATGGTGAGTTGGCCATGATGAGTTGGCCATGATGAGTTGGCCATGATGAGTTGACCATGGTGAGTTGGCTGTGATGAATTGACCATGGTGAGTTGGCTGTGATGAGTTAACCATGGCGAGTTGCCTATGATTAATTGGCCATGGCGAGTTGCCCATGGCGAGTTGCCCATGGCAAGTTCCCTGTGATGAGTTGGTCATGATGAGTTGGTCATGACGAGTTGGTCATGGCGACTTGGTCATGGCGAGTTAGCCATGATGAGTTGACCATGATGAGTTGACCATGATGAGTTGGTCATGATGAGTTGGCCATGATGAGTTGGCCATGATGAGTTGGCCATGATGAGTTGGGCATGATGAGTTGGCCATGATGAGTTGGCCATGATGAGTTGGCCATGATGAGTTGGCCATGATGAGTTGGCCATGATGAGTTGGCCATGGCGAGTTGCCTATGGTTAATTGGCCATGGTGAGTTGCCCATGGCAAGTTCCCTTTGATGAGTTGGTCATGATGAGTTGACCATGATGAGTTGACCATGGTGAGCTGTCATGCAATGAGTTGGCCATGTCAAATCCCCAGGGTCTGCCTGAAAACTCTGCCTCCCCATGGCAGATTGCCCAAAGGTGAAGAGGCCTCACCTTTCTCTTTCCCCATTCTCCCGCATGTCTCATGCAAAACTTCTAAGAATATCCGTTAATAATAGCCACGTCAGGACTCCTGCCTCAGCAGCAAAACTCTGTGAGTCATGGCGAGTGTGAGAAATCGGAAAGCAGGTGGGCAGTTGTGAATCAGAGGGGGGGAAAGACAGCCGTGGGCTGGGAGGAACTTCTCTGGGTCATTTGCCGGCTTCTGAGCCATGATTCACTCCTGCGAGGGGCAAAGGGGCATCTGAGCCGAGAATAAAAGGAAAATGCTATGGCAGTCCCTTCCCCCATGGCAAGGCTTGCGCCAAAAAGCAAAACTCCTTAAAGGTTGATGCAATTTTCCAATATCTCAGGGGATGCCCCAAAGAAGAGGAGGTCAAGCTATTCTCCAAAGCACCTGAAGGCATGATAAGAAACAACGGATGGAAGCTAATCAAGCAGAAAAGCAACCTACGTAGAACTAAGGAGAAATTTCCCGACAGTGAGAACAATTAACCAGTGGAACAGTTTGCCACCAGATGTTATGAGTGCTCCATCAATCACTTTCAAGAAGAGATTAGACAACTATTTTTCTACATGGTGTAGGCTGCTTGTTAGACTACAGGACCTCCAAGGTCCCTTCCAACTCTGTTATTCTGAATTAAAGACTCTATTGAATCAAGCTAGATTTCTGAGGGCTTCCAGAATTTTTCCGCTGACCTTTTTTGGGCCACTGTACAGAAGTGGTTTGTCTCTCTATCAGCTCCCGGGATTTGGGGGATTTTTCAATGCAGCCAAACTCTGGGGTTTCCTACTGGCCTCCCATCCAAATAGTAACTGGGGCTGGTTCTGCTTAATTGAGGGCTGCCCTTGCTATGCTGCTGCTTTCAAACTTCATTTTTGGCCCAATTGTATGCCAAACCTGTAAATCCAGATTTTCTCCACTCTGCATGGACAAACAATCTCTTGATTCGACTGCATAATTTACCCTGTTAAGATTTCTAATCAGATAAATTATCCGTGGGCATAAAGGTAAATATTAAGGTTCCCCTTGCACATGTGTGCTACTCGTTCCCGGCTCTAGGGGGCGGTGCTCATCTCCATTTCAAAGCCAAAGAGCCAGCGCTGTCCGAAGACGTCTCCATGGTCATGTGGCCGGCATGACTCAACGCCAAAGGCGCATGGAACACTGTTCCCTTCCCACCAAAGGTGGTCCCTGTTTTTCTACTTGCATTTTTTTTTACGGGCTTTCAAACTGCTAGTTTGGCAGAAGCTGGGACAAGTCACGGGAGCTCACTCCATTACGCGTCGCTAGGGATTCGAACCACGGAACTGCCGACCTTTTTGATTGACAAGCTCAGCGTCTTAGCCCCTGAGCCACTACATCCCTTGTGCATATTAACGTTCAATTTATTTATTTATTTTAAAAGATCCAGTACAGTGTCTTTGTTTCCTCTTGAAATTTGGCAGCCCGAAACAGTGGAATGTTGGAAATTCATTCGCTGAAGTCTGATTTTCTTTAATGTTTTGCATTTGCCAAGGCAATAGAAAGAGACTATGCCACATTTTGGAAAATCTCTCTTTGATAATAATTTTTTTAAAAAAATATCAAGCTGCGTGCTCCTTGCTCAGTGTGCCAGATTTTTGCTTTAACCTGCAAAAGATATTCTGGCAAGAATTATTCTCTGGCTGTTTTGTTCACGCAACAATTCTTAACCCTTTTAAGATCCATTCTCCTAAATAAATGTTAAGCACCATTTTTCGTGCCATTGGGATGTCGTTTGGTTATAAACCACAAGGAGGCATATCTTCCAAATGGATGTCAGATTTGCCATGGCTTTGAAGAGTTGTGTGTTTTGTTGTTGTTTCTTTTACAAAGTGCTGCTGAAACTTGGATTTTATCCAAAATCCGAGATTTGTGCACCTGCTCCCGAGGAAAAATGAAATAAAATAAAGAACAGAAGAATGAGATATATACTTCCTGGAGCTGCTGTGTTGCAAACGCTTAAAACAAAGCCACAGATATTTTATGGCAAATGTAAGTGGCATAAGCTTTCAACTTCCCTATTTTTTCTCCCAATATTGCATTTTTTTTTCCAAATTGTTTTTGGCGTTTCAGCTCTGAGCTCGTTCTAACCCTTAGCTTTCCTGATTTGGACTATGTGTTGGTATTCTATTTGGTACATGCCCCTTTCCCCATTTTTATACTGTTTATAATGTTAGATTGTGCTTTTATCATCTTATTTCCCCCCCAGATTGCATAGGATCTTGTTCATCCAGACTCTGATCTCCGCCCCTTCACATGCGCCCAAATAGCAGTTAAAAATTGAAGTTAAAAGCTTTATAAAGGCAAATTTATTTATACATTTATAAAATTTTATTAACATTTTAGAAACCTTTATGAAAGGTTTATAAAGGACGCGGTGTCTCAGTGGCTAACACACTGAGCTTGTCGATAAGAAAAGTCGGCAGTTCGGTGGTTCGAATCCCTAGCGCTGCGTAACGGAGTGAGCTCCCCTGACTTGTCTCAGCTTCTGCCAACCTAGCAGTTTGAAAGCACATAAAAAATGCAAGTAGAAAAATAGGAGCCACCTTTGGTGGGAAGGTAACAGCGTTCCATGCGCCTTCAGCATTGAGTCATGCCAGCCACATGACCACGGAGACGTCTTCGGACAGCGCTGGCTCTTTGGCTTTGAAACGGAGATGAGCACCGCCCCCTAGAGTCAGGAACGACTAGCACATATGTGCGAGGGGAACTATTACCTTACCTTTTACAGGCCAATTACACCAATTGCAAAAAGGACATTAAAATCTCATTGTCTGCGAGAGGGGCCTAAAAGCCAGCCAGGAAGAGAAAAACAGCAGAAAAGCAATTTACAGAGAGAGAGAGAGAGGAAAGCAGACGAAATCAAACCCTTGGGAAAATACAAACCAACCACAAAAGTGATGCTTACAAGGCATGGGGTCTCCATTTCACCCTTCCCCCATCATAAATCAGAATAGAGCACCATTTTATGGCTGCAAAAGGGTTGGAAATGCTTCAGAAACAGCCTTCTAAAAAATATCTCCTTTTTTCCTAATTAGTTTCGCTGTATTACCCGTTCAGTATCCCTGTTTTATGGGAGAAAAGATATAAAGAGCTTTGGATTTATTAAGTGATTATGATGATTGCAAGCCATCTTGTTGTCATTGATTCTTAAGGACCACATAAATAACATTCTCCATGATGCTCGGTCCCCAACGTGGTCCTTCTTAGTATGGTATAGGTTCTCCTGCTGGAGCAGGGGGCTGGACTAGAAGACCTCCAAGGTCCCTTCCAGCTCATTCTATTCTATCTTCCAACACTTTGAGCCCTATTTGCACCTAATAATCTTGGGGTGAAGTTTTTGGTGATTTTATTGGTGTGCATGGGCGCATGCTATACGCCAAGCTCCCACATTTTGTGGACTGAGGATGCCGAGTGAAGCATTGAATTTGCTCTGATATCACTCTGTAAAGGCCTAGTAAGACCACACTTAGAGTACTGTATCCAGTTTTGGTCACCACACTGTAAAAAAGATGTGGAGACTCTAGAAAGAGTGCAGAGAAGAGCAACCAAGATGATGAGGGGACTGGAGGCTAAAACATAGAAATGAACGGTTGCAGGAACTGGGCATGGCTGGTCTAGGGAAGAGAAGGACCAGGGGAGACAGGAGAGCAGTCTTCCAATATTTGAGGGGCTGCCACAGAGAGGAGGGGGTCAAGCTATTCTCCAAAGCCCCCCCCCCCCGAATGCCAGACAAGGAAGAATGGATGGACGCTGACCAAGGAGAGATTCAACCTGGAAATAAGGAGGAATTTTCTGATAATGAGAACAATCAACCACAGAACAGACGTTGCCTTCGGAAGTTGTGGGAGCTTCATCCCTGGAGAGACTGGACTGCCATCTGTCGGAAACGGTGTAGGGTCTCCTGCTTGGGTGGGGGTTGGACTAGATGACCCACAAGGTCCCTTCCAATTCTGTTATTCGGTTATTCAGAAGTTGTGGGAGCTTCATCCCTGGAAGCTTTCAAGAAGAGAGTGGACTGCCATCTGTCCGAAATGGGGTAGGGTCTCCTGCTTGGACAGGGGGTTGGACTAGATGACCCACAAGGTCCCTTCCAACTCTGTTAGAAGGGGGCGCGTTTCATGAGCTCGGCTGACTTTCACAGGGGACTCCTCCAATTCCCGAGAGGGGATGGTCATGGATGGTGTGTGTGTGTGTGTGTCAGCGGAGGGTCCCCGGGGGCAGAGGACCCCCGAGCTGCCTCTCTCTCCGGAGCCGCTCCGCATCCACCTGTGGATCCCCCCCTCCTCTACCTCCAGCTGTGCCAGAAGCAGAAGCCGCGGCCGCAACCCTCCCTCCCCTCTTATTTGCTCGTTTGTCGGAGACCAGGCAGGTAAGGGGAGGGAAGCCCCCCCCCCCAGCCCCAGGGTTGTCTCGTCTCTCTACGGGGCCAGCCGAGGAAGCCTCCCCTCCGCTGCACTCAAGTTCCCATCTCCGCCAGGCACCCCGCGCCTTGAGGACTAGAAACTTGCTTTCCCCCAGAGGGCAAGGCTCGGGAAAAAGGCCAGTTTTTCCGGAAGGCGGCTATTGCTGCTGCTGTTTCTGCTGCTGCGGGCGCAGGCGGCACGCACGTCAGCCGTCCCTCCTCCTCTTCCTCCTCCCCCTCTTTTTCTTCTTCCTCTTCCTCCTCTTCCTCCCCCTCTCCTCTTCCTCTTCATCCTCCCCCTCCTCCTCCTCCTCTTCCTCCTCCTCCTCTCTCCCCCCCTCCCCCTCTTCCTCCTCCCCCCCCCTCCTCTGTCTCCTCCTCTCCCTCCTCTTCCTCCTCCTTCCCGGAGCCGGTGACGGCGGTGCCTTTCATTCCCCCCCGGCGATTGACGCCAGCAGCGCCCGGGGAAGGAGCCTCGGCGGCGGCCACAGCTCCAGCCAGCCCAGCAACGGCGGGATGGAGCCTCCGCCGCCGCGCCGGAGCGCCGGCAGGAGCAGGCAAGCGCTGCCCAGGAGCCGAGTAGGAGAGCCGGCCGGATGGCGCAAGGTGAGTCCGCCGCAGGTAGCCGGCCGAGGGGATGCGGGCGTTGCAAAAGAGAAAAAAAAACCCTGCGTGGGTCTCTCCCCCCCTCTTCCCTCCACTCGTGCACGGGCAGGCACGTGGCGGCGGCGGGCTGGAGACGGACGCGGGGGCGCGCGTGGCTTGCTCGCATCCTATCTCCCCCATCCCCGTGGGAGTCCACGCGCGACAGACCCTGCGCTCTTTTGAGCCCCGGAGAAGATCCCCGGGACGGAGCCCCTTCCAGGGGGCAGAAGACACCCCCCCCATAGGTTTCCTCTGCGCCAACCTCAGAGGGGGCTGTCGTGGGATGGAGTGGGGAGGGGGCCCGTTGGTCCGGATTTGGGGGTTCTTTGCATCCCCACCGCCTCTCTTGGTAGAGTCCTCGGGAAGGAAAGAAATCACGCACCGGCTCTTCGTCTTTTGTTGCCCTTTGCAATCGCTGCCATGGGGGGGTGGGGGGTGGCAGGAGACCCCGGGATGAGGGATCTCACTGGGGGGGGGGGGATAAAAACAAGCAGGGAAAGGAGACTGTCCCAAGCAGCTTCCAATGGGAGGGGGGCTGTCCTCCCCCCCCTCCATCCATCCATCCCCTTCCCCCCACTCTCTGTCTGGACTAAAATAGGGAAGGAGCTGTCCCCCCCTCCTGAAGGCCTGTCTGTCTGTCTGTCTGTCTGTCTATCTGTCTGTCTACCTACCTACCTACCTACCTACCTACCTATCTATCATTATACCATCTCTCTCTCTCTCTCTCTCTCTCTCTCTATCTATCTATCTATCTTCTATCTATCTATCTATCATCTATCTCTTCTATTTACTCTCTATCTATCTATCTATCTATCTATCATCTATCTATCTATCTATCTATCATCTATCTATCTATCTATCTATCTATCTATCTATCTATCTATCTATCTATCTCTTCTATCTGTCTGTCTGTCTATCTATCTGTCTGTCTAGCTCTTCTATTTACCATCTATGTATCTGTCTATCTGTCTATTTCTTCTATTTACCATCTATCTATCTATCTATCTATCTGTCTGTCTGTCTATCTGTCTGTCTATCTATCTGTCTGTCTCTTCTATTTACCATCTATCTATCTGTCTATCTATATTATTTTTTAAGTTCTCCATTTATATTGTGTGTGAACAGAGCTGGTTCTGGGTATCATTCATATTAATCCAATTCACAATAACAATATTCATAATCTCTATCACATTTCTCAAGCATGAGTAATCCTTATTATATGGTTCAAACATATATCTTCAAAAAAAATGCCTAACTCCTCATTTTTATCTCTCCCTTCATCTCTATCTTTCTTGTCCTATCTAAACATTTCTCTATTATATAAAGTTTCCCTTTATATTGATTTATATTTCCCAGTTTACGCTAGCATTGTTAAACATCTCTATGACATTTATCAAGTTTATATAATCCTCATTCTATGGCTGTTCTCTTGATGCTCCAGCTTCCGCCCCCCCTCCCCATGTCTGCCCGCCCAGATGCCCTCCCACCCAGGTGCCCAGGAACGGTAGCTCGGTGTCTGCTTTGCTCAGCACCTCTTGGGGGGAGGAGGAGAGATGAAGGGCACCAGACTCTGACACTGTCCTCCTTTGCTCTCGGGCACTCGTCTGGAGAAGGGGAAACTGAGGCAGGAGGCCATTGGTGAGAAGAAGAATGGCCTGGGAGAGAACTTGTGCTTCTGGGGATTGAGGAAGGGGCTCTGGGGGGGAGTGGGCTGCTGGGGATGAAGCTCAGGCCGAGATGCCCAGGAAAAATAAAGGGGGGGGGGGCTGGCATATTCACCTCTAATTTGGAGACAGAGGCGTGATGGGAGAAGAAGAGAATTTTGCAGAAATGGCAGGCTTTGGGTCCTCACTTAATGACGGAGAGTCGGTAGGGTTTATTTAAAGGTAAAGGTTCCCCTCGCACATATGTGCTAGTTGTTCCCGGCTCTAGGGGGCAATGCTCATCTCTGTTTCAAAGCTGAAGAGCCAGCGCTGTCCGAAGACATCTCCGTGGTCATGTGGCCAGCATGACTCAACGCCGAAGGCGCACGGAACGCTGTTCCCTTCCCACCAAAGGTGGTCCCTATTTGTCTACTTGCATTTTTTAAAGTGCTTTCGAACTTCTGGGTTGGCAGAAGCTTGGACAAGTCACGGGAGCTCACTCCGTTAGGCGGCGCTCGGGATTCGAACCGCCGAACTGCCGACCTTTCTGATCGACAAGCTCAGCATCTTAGCCCCTGAGCCACCGCGTCCCATGGGGTTCATTTACTGATTGTATTTTTATTTAGAAAATATGAAGTGCTGCCTCCTGGCACGGGGCGACTGGAGCCGGCTTACAAAGTTATGCATTTGGGTGCGTTTGTCTGCGCTTCCGAGTCACGGAAGGCACCCAGGGACCGCCACCTGAGAGTGGCGAGACCGTGGTGGGAGTTTGTGCCCAATTTCCAGATGGTCCCCGCAAATGCCCTCCTTCAGTTGTCAGGAGTGTCGAATTGCAGCCGAGGAGAATCGTGCAAGAGGATCGATCCCGGGGCCGGGTGAATTCCGGATAGGATCTGCTGCTTTTCACAGAGGATTTAACACACCTGGCAAAAGGCGGGGATCTAATTTCACTCTGCTGTTGGCATCTATTATGCATTTGACGTTACTTGACCCTGGCTTGGCGTTTGGCCCAAAGAAAAGAAAGTTTCTCGGCTTCTAAACCGCCCCGGGAAGAAGCAAACCATGGCTCTCTTCTGCCTCAAAGCCAGGTGCCCATGTCCAGGGAATTTGACCTCTGACAGGGGGAGGGGCCGGCATGTGGAGTGGGACCACTTGCCACCGTCCATTTGCCACAGGCAGAGGTCCACGGGACCACGCATTGCGGGACAAATGGCAAACATTCAATGTGATTATTTAAAATAATGAAAAAAACGTGTTTTAATTTTAGACTAGAATACAGCTGGAAGGGACCCTGGAGGTCTTCTAGTCCAGCCCCCTGGTCAGGCAGGAGACCCTCTCCCATTGCAGACAAATGCTTGTCCAGTCTCCTCCAGGGATGGAGCAACCAAAACTTCTGGTGGCAAGCTGTTCCCCCTGGTTAATTGTCCTCCCTGTTAGGAAGTGTCTCCTTAATTCCATGTTGCTTCTCTCTTGGTTTAGTTTCCATCCATTGCTTCTTGTCCTGCCCTCTGGTGCTTTAGAGAATACGTTGACCCCCTCCTCTCTTTGTGCTATCGTCCCCCCTAGTCCTTCCTTTCTCTAGACTGGCCAAACTCAATTCCTGCCACCGTTCTTCATATGTTTTAGTCTCCAGGCCTTTGATCCTCTTAGTTGCTCTTCTCTGAACCTTTCCCCCGAAATTTATGCATTCGTTTATTGGATTTGTCAATCGTTTATAAAACAATAGGATAAGAATAAACATGAGTATGAATGAAATGGGTACGAATAAATGGGGACAGTAGGACAGGGACGGTAGGCAGGCTGGTGCGCTTATCCACTCCCCCTTTACGGACCTCTTAGGAATGGGGTGAGGTCAATAGTAGACAGTTTAAGGTTAAAGTTATGGGGGTTTGAGGAAGTAACAATGAAGAGCATTCCAGGCATTGACCACTTTGTGGCTGAAGTCGTATTTTCTGCAATTGAGTTTGGAGCGGTTTACATTGAGTTTGCATCTCTTGTGTGCTCTTGTATTAATGCGGTGGAAGCTGAAGGAGTCGTAGGATGTTGTAGCGGATAATTTTGTGTACTACGCTTAGGTCAGATCGTAGGCGGCGTACTTCTAAGTTATCCAAGCCCAAAATTTCGAGCCTGGTGGCGTAAGGGATTCTGTTGTGAGCAGAGGAGCGGAGGACTCTTCTCGTGAAATACCTCTGGACCTGCTCGGTCGTATTAATGTCTGATATGCAGTGTGGATTCCAGGCAGACGAGCTGTATCCGAGGATTGGTCTGGCAAAGGTTTTGTATTCCCTCGTTAGCAATGCGATGTTGCCGGAGAAGAAGATGAGGTTCACAGCTCTTAATGCCTTTTTGGCAATGCTGTAACAGTGAGCTCTGGGGCTTCGATCGTTCGAGATGAGGACTCCTAAGTCCTTGACAGGAGGGTGAGGGTCGTTTATGAAGTCATATCCGCCCAGCTTGTATTTGGTGTTCTGATTTTTTTGGGGGGACCAATGTGTAGGACAGGGCATTTGTTGGTTGAGCTCTGAAGTTGCCAATGGTTTGACCCTTCTGACACAAACTCAAGGTAGCATCTCTGCATCTTTCATTTGGTCCCTGCTTTGCCATCCTTCCTTTCATGATTCTATGCCACAGTTTCTTCGCTAGTCGTGTGGACTCTCGTCCTGCGGCGAGTTGGTCGTGCTGAATGGTCGTAGATCCCCACCCCCACCCTAGAGGATCGTGCTGGCCTGAAGGTGGGATCTCCTGTGTGTGCCCTTCCCAGCCCACCGTCTCATTCCTGCCAGGCCGGTGGAGGGGAGGGCTACAATGTCTCTGAGGGATGGGCAGAGAATCTCAGGCCGTGCTAAAGTTCCACGTCTGTTGGGATGCCAGAGGGGCAGCCTCCTGCCCAGGCCAGGCCATGGCACCATGGCCAGGGACTCCTCGGACAAAGACCTGGAGGTGGCTCAGATCACAGGAGTCCAGGTATGGTCCAGGGCTGACCAGCGATGGAGCCCCTGAAGCCTTTGGCATAAGCATTCTCCCTCCCAGAATCCGGGTAGAAGTGAAATGTTAGGAACCGTATGTGTGTGGAGTAGAGCAGCATAAGGGGCCAAGTTAGAAATATCTCACTTTTCCATCAGAATAGAGCTGGAAGGGACCTTGGAGGTCCTCTAGTCCAACCCCCTGCTCAAGCAGAAGACCTTATACCATTTCAGATAGTCTTTTCTTTTAAAAAAAAACAACCTCCAGGGATGGAGCACCCACAAATTCTAGTGGCAAGCTGTTCCACGGGTTGATTTGTCCTCACGGTTAGGAAGTTTCTCCTTCATTCCAGGTTGCGTCTCTCCTGGATCGCTTTTTCCACCGTTGTTTCTCGTCCCGCCTTCCGGTGCTTTGGAAAATAAGTTCACACACACACACACACACACACACACACACACACACACGCTTCTTTGTGTCCTCGACGTATGACCACAACGGAGCCCAAAATTTTGTTGCTGAGTGAAACGTTTGCTAAGTGAGACAGAGAAAAAAGCATGGCCAGCTGAGCGAATTCCACTGTGTTGTAAGATGACACGAATAGAATCTTACAAGTCTGGACACATTTCTTCCCCCCTCCCTTACCCAAAAAACATGGGAGGGTCTCTTCTCAGCCTCTTACTCCCCCCCATGTTGCTGCTGGGGGCTAAGGTGCAATTTATCTGACTGATTCCCCTCACTGCTTCTCATTGCTTTGTCCCCCAAGGTCGTTCTCACATACATCAGTTGACCTGGGAGGATGTTTGGTCTGATTCCTGGGGGAGGGGGGAGTGTAGTTACGATTTAACTCTTGTTTTTCCCCACCCCCCACCCCAATTTTTATTTATGCATTTTTCTTTAACATACATAAATGTTTAGTAAACTGTGTATTGTCTGCATCACTTCACATACATTTTACATAGACGGTACATAATCATGTAGTCATAACAATATTCTTTATTTATATATCAAGGTACTTTCCCAACTTCTAATTTCTATCCTTATTCTCTAACCCTTGATAAAACAAATCCCAAATTAAAAAAATATTCTGCATCTTCTTTGTCTTTTATCTTTAATGTTAACCTATCCATTTCCGCACAATCTAGTAATTTTTTTTAAAATTATATTTTCATCTTTGAGAGTTTCCTCGTTTTTCCGGTATTGTGCAAACATAATTCTCACTGCAGTCAAGACATGTCACGTTAAATATACATTCCCTTTGGCATATTTTTCAGGCAGTATACCTAGCAAAAACATTTCTGGGTTTAAATCCAGAAGTCGCGTTACCATTTTCTCTAGCCATGTATGTATTTTTATCCCAAAAAGTTTTTTTTTTTTTTGCCTTTGTACATGTCCACCAAAGGTGGCTCAGTGGCTAAGACGCTGAGCTTGTCGATCAGAAAGGTCGGCAGTTCGGGGGTTCGAATCCCTAGTGCCGCGTAACAGAGTGAGCTCCCGTGACTCGTCCCAGCTTCTGCCAACATAGTAGTTCGAAAGCAGGTAAAAAATGCAAGTAGAAAAATAGGAACCACCTTTGGTGGGAAAGAAACAGTGTTCCGTGCGCCTTTGGCATTGAGTCCTGCCGGCCACATGACCACGGAGACATCTTCGGACAGCGCTGGCTCTTCGGCTTTGAAACTGAGATGAGCACTGGCCCCTAGAGCCGGGAACGACTAGCACGCATGTCCGAGGGGAAGCTTTACCTTACATGTCCACTGCAGAGGGTAGTATGAACCCGTTATCTGATTGCATTTCCAACTGCTAGCCTGATTTTAACTCTTCTTTTTATGGCATGTTGCGAGCGATTTAGGAGATAGGGGGCTTCTCATCCTGGCTTTTGAAGCAGACAATTCTCGGCACGCGGCCGTGTTCAGGAGAAGACTTTCTCTTGCAAATCACCCACAGCGAGATAGCAGAAGAGGGCAATGAATTGCAGATAAGGCTTAGCTGAGTGAAGCACATTTTCCCAGCCTGGCAGTCCAAAGTCAAGCCAAAGATTTATGGTCCCAGATCAAGGGAGGAGATGAGGTCATGGGTAGTCATCACGCCAGGGTTGTAAATAACTACATTCCAAGTGTGATAGTAGGCCAACCAGTTCCTGGAGTTGCTTTTAGCAAGAAAGCCCCTCTTTTCTAAGAGGATTTAGATACGGGCAATCCTCGACTTACGATGACATTTGAGCCCCAAATATATGCTGATGAGTGAGACATTTGTTCGCTGAGATTTGTCCCATTCCTTGCTGCGTTTGTTAAGCGAATCCTTCCCGCTGATCAATTAGTAGCCTGGTTGTTTAAGTGAGTCTTGCTTCCCCTTTTGACTTTACTCATCAGGACGTCACAAGAGGGGATTGACTGCCGGCTGCCTGCAGTTTGGCAGTTCGAATCTCACCAGGCTCCACGTTGACTCAGCCTTCCGTCCTTCCGAGGTTGGTTAAACGAGGACCCAGATTGTTGGGGTTTGCAATAGGCTCTGTAAACCGCTTAGAGAGGGCTGTAAAAACACAGCCCTCTCGAAGGGCTCTATTCTGACCGAGGCGTCCCAAGACTCCTGGTCCCGACAAAAAAAAAAACTTTTATTAATTGACTGTGAATTCTGCTCATTCACACCCAGCAAAGTCTTTCGAGGGAGGATTTACGGTCACAGACCTTCTCTGGCTTGGAGAGCTGCCAGGTGGAGATCTGCAAATCTGGCAAGGAGACTCGGAGAGTCACGAACCAATGAAGCGAACTAACTGTCTCCTGCAAACTCCACTCCCCTGTTGCTCCTCTTTTATTCCCCCTGGGAGGGGCCATTCATCATCCACCTGTGGCCTTACTCCCAAGTCGACCTCTGTTCTTTCGCTGTTCCCTTCGTCTGGCAACTCTGTGCATGCGCACACTGGGAACAGGCTCCAGCTGTTCCTCTGCCCCACTGATGTCTGACTCTGAAGGAAGCTGATAACTGGCTCTGTCCCCCTCTCTGTCTCCGACACAGAGCCCTCATCCGAGCCTTCCCCAGACTCCAGGACTCGCCCAGGTTCCTCCCCAACCTCCCCACTGTCTGAATCTGCTGGCAGCTGGTGGGCCACAACACCTGTGACGCAACTTAGTCAGGCCCCAGAATGTGACAAGTGGCCCTCTACATTTTATAAACAAATAAACCTCTAGTTCCGGCTTAGTTGTCTGAACTGCCGTGTCCGTTTTCTCTTTCAGATGGATCTGGACCACCCGGGACCACCTTCCCCACTCCCCTCGCAGCCCATCCCCCCTCGAGGGAACCTTGTGGGGCTGGCATCCCCCGGGGTCTTCTCTCCCGCCACCGTGTCCTTCATCCCGGAGGGAGCCATTCGCTACCAGCCAGAGGGATCGAGCGGAGTATCGTACATCGGCGGGAACATGCCCAGCGGGACGCGGCTGGACTCTCTGGGGGAAGCGTTCCACGCTCGGCTGAAGCCAGACGGGTCGCGCCGAAGAGCAGAGACGGAGCCCCAGGAACAGGCTGGCGGCAGACCCATCCCGCCTCTCTCCTTGGAGATCAGCCGGGTCCAGCCGGAGGGCTCGGGGCCGTCTGGGTACAACACCCCGACTTTGCGTTCTCCGGTAGAGCTGCGCCCCTTGTCTCCTGGATCGGGCAGCTCCTCTTCGCTCTCCAACCTCTCCCCGTCCATGAAACTTAGCCAATCCCCAAGCAGGGGGACCCTTCCTGACCTCTGCGCCTTGGACCCCCTGACCTCGGGGATTCTGGCCACCGTGGAACTGAAGGACTCCCTCCCGAAGGCCGAATCCAGCGACCACATCTGCCTGAGTCGGCCGAGTTCGTCCCACCGGCTGGGCTCTCTCTCCAAAGCCATCTCCAGCGAGTACCTCTCGGGGGGCCGGGGGGCGCCTTCCAAGTCTGCCATGCTCGCCAAGGCCGAATCGGAGGAGCTGACCTCTTACTCCAGGGTCCGTCTGTCTCCCCAGTTGCAAGACCTGCGGGGCAGCAGCGTCAACCGCACGGAGAACTTTCTGGAAAGATTCAGCCGGCCACAAACGAGGCAGGACAAGGAGTTTCGGTGAGGTGCAGTGTGTCTGAGTTTGTGTGCGGGTTGGGGAGACGGCGGTACCACAAAACCAATGCTTTGGTGCCAATGCTTCCCAACCTTGGCAGCTCAAAGATGTGTGGACTTCAACTCCCAGAATTTCCCAGGCGGGGAAATACTCACTAGGTGTTTCGATCAGAAATGTCGGCAGTTCGGCAGTTCGAATCCCTAGTATACGTCTCCTCCACCAGCTGGGGGTTGAACTAGATGACCTCCAAGGCCCCTTCCAACTCTGTTACTGTTAAGTTCACTGCCTTGGGCTCTTGACTTTGCCTCTATTTTGGTCCAGGTTTCTTCCAGCACCTAAATTAGGGGATGGAAAATTGGAAGGGGGGCTTGAGGCCGCTTTGATTGTATCGTTGGCTCTACCCCTTTTAAGGTAACTTGCTAAGAATTCTTCAAAGCTTACAAAGTTAGTCTTTTGGAGCAGTTAGTGGTGAATGGAAACCAGGAGGATCGAAGCCCCCAGGTCAAATCATGGCCCTCTAGTGGACGTTGGGCCAGTCCCCTCAGCCCCGTCTACTTCACAAGTAAATTGGAAGGATAAAAAGAAGAGAGGTTGTTTTGCTCCTTGGAGGAAAGCTGGAGTAGAACCAGTGGGACCCTTCCCCAAACGCGCCAAGTTAAGGGTGCCTGTTAGGGACAAAAGGCTTGTCCGGATTGCCTTCAGATAGATGCTGTATCTGGGTCAGCGTTTTTCCCCGTCTTCTGACCTACCCTCTTCCATTTCTTTTCCTTTTTTCTTTCTGAGCCTTTTCCATTGCAGCCTCATCCTTGTGAGTCTGATGGATTGAACATGACATTACCCCACCCCCTCCCTTGCACTCCCCTTTTGTATATATGTCTCTCAACACGTGCGACCTTCTGCAGCCTGGCCTCAGATGCCCTGATTTTTACATGACGGTTTGCATTTTGATCCAGCCTGCTCTCCAACCGCAAGAATAGAATAGGAATAGGAATAAGAATAGAATTAGAACAGAATAGAATAGAATAGAATAAAAACAGAAATAGAATAGAATTAGAACAGAACAGAATAGGATAAAAACAGAATAGAATAGAAAAGAAGTAGAAGAGAAATAGAAACAGAAATAATAGAATAGCATTAGAACAATACAATACAATACAGAATAAATAGAATAAAAACAGAAGAGAAACAGAAGAGAAATAGAAACAGAAACAGAACAGAAGAGAAATAGAAGAGAAATAGTAGAGAAGAAAAATAGAAGAGAAGAGAAATAGAAACATAGAATAAAATAAAAACAGAAGAGAAACAGAAGAGAAATAGAAACAGAAACAGAACAGAAGAGAACAGAACAGAAGAGAAATAGAAGAGAAGAAAAATAGAAGAGAAGAGAAATAGAAACTGATAGAATAGAATAAATAGACTAAAACAGAAGAGAAATAGAAACTGATAGAATAGAATAGAGTAAATAGAATAAAAACAGAAGAGAAATAGAAGAGAAGAGAAATAGAAACTGAAAGAATAGAATAGAATGGAATGGAATCGAATTCTTTATTGGCCAAGTGTGTTTGGATACACAAGGAATTTGTCTCCGGCGCATAAGCTCACAGTGTACCTATAAACAGCAAATAGTAGGACATAATTAGAATCATTAAGTTACACGCAACCATTGATAACCCATAAGATAGCAATAGGAGAAGGTAGTAGGAAAGCCGAGAAGATGAGAAACAAGACGATGGGGAAAATGAGAAGGGTCATAGCAATGCAGCCCTACTACATGGGTAAAATATCCTTAAGGCCTAAGGCAGTGCTTTGGGAATTAAGTGTCCAGCAGAGTTTATGGTACGTTGGGGGGACGGACGGACGGACTATCTTTTATGTCTGGTTGTTTTGGCATGCAATGCCCTATAGCGGCATCCCGAGGGGAAAAGTTGAAATAGCTTACATCCTGGATGTGAAGGGTAGGTAGATATTTTCTCTTTCTAGTTCACGCCAGAAAACGAAAGTTTCCAAAGTTAAGAAATATCGGTCTAGGAGATACTTGATGCACCAGGCTGCCAGCTCCACCACCTGATGCTTTTGCAAACCTACTTTGCTTGTCTCTTTAAGTCCGCAGTCAATCTTTTACTTCTGGCTTCCTTCCTTGTGTGCAATTTAATTATGCTAATGCCTTGGGATTTGTCACCTCCATCTTATGCCAAGGACCTGCCAACGTCTCCTTCCAGGAGTTTCTCCCAAGGGTGACAGATATTCGCTTGGCCATCCACAGCACCTGCCCAAAAAAGCCCCCTCCCTCTGCATTATTGCAAGAATTTGTGCAGAAACAACACTTTATGCACTTGTGGGCTTACTGTATTTAGGTAGTTCTCAATTTACAACAGGTTCGTTTAGCGATCCTTCGATGTGTCCACGGCACTGAAAAGTGTGACTCATCATCATCTTTTAACAACCCTCTAATCGCTTGTGGGGGCGGAGTCTAGGCAGCTGAAAGTGTTTACTGGCCGGATGCTCTTCTCGTCACCATTGCGGAATCTTGTTCAGCAGATAAATTCTCATTGGGCCCAGAGATAGAAATATCTGCCTCTGCCTAGGATCGAACTCACCGTCTCCTGATTGTGAGGCTACCGCACCACTCCCCTGAAAAATGTGACCTGGCAACCGTGTTTCACACTTAACGACCGCTTCCCGCGATCAAAATTCGGACGCTTGGCAACCGACTCATACTTAACGACAGTTGCGGTGTCCTGTGGGGTGTGTGTGTGACATGATGCCCTTTGGTGACCTTCTGAGAAGTCAGATTCGCTTAACAACCAGATTACTAGTTTATCAGCGTCAGTGCTTCGCTTAACAACTGCGGCAAGAAAAGTCGTAAAATTCGACAAAACTCACAGAAAATAATTCCTTTGGTGATGTGAGATCACTGTTGCCATTCAAGGGCAACAGTTCCTCCCTCCAGCTTGGGGACCCCAGAATCCATGTTCCCCAGACTGTTTCTTGTCGGAGTTGCTGTACACAGGCGACTTCGTCTGGCAAAGAGCAGAAGCATCACAAGCCAAACAATTCTGGATTTTAGTGACCTCTTGCCGGAGAATTCAGCCGTCTACCCAAGTGTCGTTTTAACGAACCCTAAGAAAAAAACCTATATTTTGGATTCTGTTTTTTTCTTCCCCGATTAAGAGGGCCCATGAGTGGTGCGGTGGCCTACAGGTGGCGCTCTCCCCTCACAGTCAGGAGGCTGTGAGTTCGATCCTAGGTGGAGGCAGATATTTCTCTCTCTGGGCGCACTGAAAATTATATCTGCGGAACAAAACTCCGTACTGGCGACAGGGAAGAGCATCCGGCCAGTAAACACTCCTCTCCATTCAGTTGCCCACCCCGCGAAGGATTACGAGGTCGTTAAAAGAAGAAGATGATTCAAGATGGCCAGTGGTTCCTTTTTTTTAGGTGCCAAGTTGTGCCTTTTCTTCCAGAGAACCGGGGCTCGATAGAATATAGGAGTTGGGAGGGACCTTTGAGGTCATCTAGTCCGACCCCCTTCCGATCCTTCCTCACCTCCTCTTCACCTGCTGGCCACCTCTGGGGGTTGATCCCACAACTGGCCTAGAGATCCTTTGCGTAACTCCAACCCGCCCCACTTCCCCCACTTGGGGTGGAGGAGGAGGAGGAGGAGGAGGAAGGAGACGCAGTCAAGCTTGCTTCCTCCTCCTTGCCTGGAGTCCTCTTTGACTTGCTGTTGAAGATGCAAACGTGGGTAGCTGCTGGGAGCCGAGCAACATTGCCTAGTGTTCACGCCCCCAACTGCCCCGCTTCCATTTATAAATAGAGCGCCTGACATTCGTATTTCCAAACCACATTAATGCCGCCGAGGAGAGCATAGCTTTCCCCGCAAGCTATTTTCACAGGAGATATTTTTACTGCTGTCAAGTTCGTTTCTTTAGCAATGAACGAGAGAGACAGAGAGAGAGAGAGAGACGCATCCCGAGAGGGTTTAGAGGCAGTGAAGGCCAGTGTAGGCCTTCCTGAGTTGCCGCTGTGATGCAGAATTGGGGGACAGGGGAGGATAGGGTCCTCCCCGCATCCTGGACCACCAATTAGCCAGCCATGGTTTAGCCAAGGGCGTTACGCAACTGTTATGGCCCACCAGTGAAGCTGGCAGCCGAGTCGGACAGTGAGGAGGGTTGGGGAGGAACCTGGGCCAGTCCTGGAGTCTGGGGAAGGCTCAGACGAGGGCTCTGTGTCAGAGGCAGGGAGGGGGCCAGGGCCGTCTGACAGTTATCAGCTGCCTGCAGAGTCAGAGATCAGTGAGGCAGAAGAACAGCTGGAGTCTGTTCCCAGTGTGTGCATACACAGAGCTGCCAGAGGAAGGGAAGAGCTAAAGAGGAGGGGTCGACTTGGGAGTAAGGCCACAGGTGGATCGTGAATGGCCCCTCCCAGAGGAAATAAAAGAGGAGCGACAGGGGAGTGGACTTTGCAGGAGACCATTAGTTCGCTTCATTGGTTTGTGACTCCGAGGCTCCTTGCCAAATTTTGCAGAGATTGGCCTGGCAGCTCTCCAGGTCAACTGTAGGACCATTCAAGAATCCAGTTTCAACATTCAAAATAACTTTTTTATCATTCGCATGTGTTTTCTGTCCCTCCTTTCGCGTCCTTTCTTTAACAATTCCATTCCACCGTGAGTGTAACTTGCAGCGAGTTGGCTGTGGCGCATTAGCAGAATAACAGAAGAGTTGGAAGAGGCCTTGGAGGTCATCCAGTCCAACCCCCTGCTCCAGCTACACCAGGTCTAACCAACATCGGGGTAACGTGGCTGTTTTTTTTTTTCATTTCTCCACAGGATCACAGTAGTCACATGGAACGTCGGTACCTCGATGCCTCCAAGCGACGTCACCTCCCTCCTGCACCTCAACCCCGGGGACTCCTGTGACAGCGACATGATCGCTATTGGGTAAGGCGGAGGGAAGACGCACCCCCGTTTGTGGGTCTTTTAATGAGCAGGAAACACCCAAGAGAGCGAACCCAATTATGAGCTATGGTGGCGCAGGGGTTAGAGTGCAGTACTGCAGGCTACTTCTGCCGACTGCCAGGAGTTCGATCCTGACCGGCTCAAGGTTGACTCAGCCTTCCGTCCTTCCGAGGTGGGCAAAATAAGGACCCAGATTGTTGGGGACAAGAGGCTGACTCTGTCAACCGCTTAGAGAGGGCTGGAAAGCACTGTGAAGCAGTATATAAGTCTTAAGTGCTATTGCTATTCCTTCCTTCCTTCCTGTGCAGTAGTTAGAAAGCAGTACTGCAGGCTAACTCTGCCCACTGCCAGCAGTTCGATCTTGACTGGCTGAAGGTTGACTCAGCCTTCCGTCCTTCCGAGGTGAGTCAAAGGAGGACCCAGATTGTTGGGGGCCAAGAGGCTGACTCTGTAAACCGCTTAGAGAGGGCTGGAAAAGCACCGCGAAGCGGTCTTTAAGTCTTAAGTTCGATTGCTATTGCTATTCAGCATCCGAGAGGAAGGAGCAATGGCGGAGGTCCCAGAGCAGAACAGGGCTGGCATTTCTCAGGGCAGGAAGAAGCCCCACTTTCACTGGTTCCCAGGCAACCACCGTGCTGCCAATCGGGTGGAAACTTCCAGCCAGGTCTTCCCGTTGGCTTCTGAAGGCCTGGCAAAGAAACCCATTCAGGGTGTTATAGTGGGATGGCTACTCCGGCAGCAACGGCCAATTCTGTAAAGAAAAACGACAGAAGGCATCTCTCTTTTCCCAAGCCTTGCCAAGGGGACCTTTTTTCATCGCAAAAAAAAAGGAAAAAGGAATTGTTTTGATTCACTGAACACTCAGCCATGAAACGGGTCACAGTTCTAGTTCCTTTGGAGGAATCCCTTCCCTCAATGCTGACCAGCGGGCTGCTCAGACCGTGCCCGGTTGGCACCTTCCGTGGCAGGGAGAAGACGGAGCGGGGGGGATGCAATCCTTCTGCAGGCTATTTTTGGAAGCTGGAAGGCACTATGCTTTCCAAGAGAGGGTGAAAACGGAGCAGTCCAGGACAATCCTCTATGGCTGCTGGCAATAAAATTTGGATTTGCTGCTTCTGTGAATTTGTATCCGGCTTGCAAATTATTATTTGCGTTATCATTGCTGGCTGCTGGGCGACGGGGTTGAATAATTAAACAATAAATGGACAGATTTAACCATGGGTCCCTGGGGCCCATTCTTCTCCATCCTCCAGGTCACAGTTGTCCCCAAGGTGCTTTTTTCAAGAGGCAACTGGACTTTCTGGTTTTTTTCTTTTGAAGACATTTCGCTTCTCCTCCAAGAAGCTTTTCAGCTCTGACTCGATGGTGTAGGATGGAAGGATTTGTTCTCCTTGCAGGCAACTGGTTATTTGCATCCTTTGAGAGGGCTGTTGAGGCCACTTAGAGGTTTATCTGTGTGGTGTGGCCACCTGTGTCCAGATGGCCTCAACGACCCTCTCAAAGGATGCAAATGACCAGCTGCCTGCAAGGAGTATAAATCCTTCCATTTCCCCACCATCCGGTCAGAGCTGAAGAAGCTTCTTGGAGGAGAAGCGAAACCTCTTCAAAGAAAAACCAGAAAGTCCAGTGAGGAAAAAAAAGCACCTTTTGGGGACTTTCAAACACTTTCAAACTCGCCTGCTGTTTCCTTTTGGATCAACTCGAAACGGCCAAGAGTTATGGCAGAGGGAAGACGTGGGGAGAACATTTCCCCCCCCCCCTTCCTTGTAGGGTTGCAGGCGTGGTCAGGCAGCATCTTTGGGGGAGTAGCTGAGTGGAGAAGAGACCCTGGGGAGCAACCTCTGGGTGGGGAGGCCCAGAGGGAAAGCTGATGATTTTGCGCACTTTTGCAGGTTGCAGGAGGTGAATTCCATGATCAACAAACGCCTGAAAGATGCTCTCTTCACCGACCAGTGGAGTGAACTTTTCATGGAGGTGCTCAGCCCCTTTAACTTCGTCCTGGTAAGCCAGAGTCGTCATCCCCTTTCCGGCTTCGCGGACCATCGTGCTGGGAGAGGGAACAGGCACAGCTGCAATGGCCGTGCCCACATATCTTTGCTGCTCGCCTGAGTGGGAAGGTGCACACACCTGGCCTTGCCCCCTGCTTCCTGAATGGCTGAAGGCCGGAGAATGGGCCAAATGGGTTAGGGACCCTGTTGTAAGTCTTAGGGCCAAAATCGGGGTTATTTTTGGCATTTAGGGGAGAATTTCAGGGAGTGATTTCTTTCCCCCCCCCTTCCCATCCCCAGGTTAGATCTCTGAATCTGCTTCAAATGGTTTTAAGAGCAAAGGGAGAGGAGAGGAGAGGAGAGGAGAGGAGGGAAAGAAGGAAGGAGAATAGGAATAGGAATTGGATTGGATTGGAATGGAATGGAATGGAATGGAATGGAATGGAATAGAATAAGGAAAGAAGGAAGGAGAATAGAATAGAATAGGAATAGGAATACAATACAATAGAATAGAATGAATAAGGAAAGAATAGAGTAGAATAAGAATAAGGAAAGAATAGAATAGAATAGAATAGAATAGAATAGAATAGAGATTACAATTAGAATTAGAATAGAGCAGAATAGAATAGAACAGAACAGAATAGGAATAACAAGAGTTGGAAGGGTCCTTGGAGGTCTTCTAGTCCAACCCCCTGCCTTGGCAAGAAACCCTATACTGTTCCAGACAAATGGCTATCCAACATCTTCTTAAAGACTTCCAGTGTTGGGGCATTCACAACTTTTGGAGGCAATTTCTGTTGCACTGATTAATTGTTCTCACTGTCAGGAAATTTCTCCTTAATTCCAGGTTGCTTCTCTCCTTGATTAGTTTCCACCCATTGCTTCTTGTTCTGCCCTCAGGTGCTTTGGAGAATAGCTTGACTCCCTCTTCTTTGTGGCAACCCCTGAGATATCGGAAGACTGCTATCTTGTCTCCCCTCGTCCTTCTTTTCATCGAAGGCTTAGGCGGCTTAAGGCATTTAATTTTCCCTGCAACCCATCCTCCCGCACGTCATCACCCGGCCACATGAGGCTGAATGCCTGCCAGATAAGCTGACTCCAGCCGTGAAGCTCAGGAGCATCGATGGCTTCAACTCACGTGGCCAAAGCAGGAGCCACGTGCTCTTCTAAGCGAGATTTGCCACGTGTGGATTTCAACCGTGCATTGATGTCCGCACATCTTAAAGCAGGGCTTCCTAACTAGGAGTGCGAGACAATATTCCAGGGTGGGAGTGAAAATCAAAATGATAGTGTACGCGCATAATTACATGCATAGAATTATTTACTTATAGGGTGGCTCAGGGCCTACGACGCTGAGCTTGTCGATCAGAAAAGTCATCGGCAGTTCAACGGTTCGAATCCCTAGTGCCATGTAACGGACTGAACTTCTGTTATTTGTCCCAGCTTCTGCCAACCTAGCAGTTCGAAAGGACGTAAAAAATGCAAGTAGAAAAATAGGGACCACCTTTGGTGGGAAGGGAACAACGTTCCATGTGCCTTCGATGTTGAGTCATGCCGGCCACATGACCACGGAGACGTCTTCGGACAGAGCTGGCTCTTCGGCTTTGAAAGGGAGATGAGCACCGCCTCCTAGAGTTGGGAACGACTAGCACATACGTATGAGGGGAACCTTTACCTTCTTAATTATTTACTTCTGTAAGGGTGTGAGAATATAAAAAGATGCCCCCTACATCTCTGGAGTAAACTGAACACAGAGGAGCCCAGGAAAGAGACGTAATTGGGTTTGCTGGATCAGCCCCTTTCCTGGATCTGCTGCACACACCGAAAGCTTAAATTAATTGATCAAATAAGATTCAGGCCACACACGCCGAGCAGCTAAAAATGAACTGTGCCGCTCGGTTTTTCCTTGGTACAGCCGAGGTTCTCGTGTGTGCATTGATATGTCCTGGGCGTTTGGGACCGAGTCCCAGTTTTCCTCCCTCCCTTTGTAAAAGGGTCACATCATTGGAGTTGACTCTCTGTGTGTGTGTGTGTGTGTGTGTGTGTGTGTGTGTGTGTGTGTTTGGAGCATTTGCACAATGCACCATTACATACCAAAGTAAAGTCCTACGCTTAGGTAAGAAAAATCAAAAGGAAACATATAGACTGGATGAAACCGGGTTTAATAGCAGGAACTGGGAGAGGGATCTTGGAGTATTAGTGGCTATCAAGGGAGGTACTAATACCACTCTATAAAGCCTTAGTAAAACCACACCTAGAGTACTGCATCCAGTTTTGGTCACCACACTGTAAAAAAGATGTGGAGACTCTCGAAAGAGGGCAGAGAAGAGCAACCAAGATGATGAGGGGACTGGAGGCTAAAACATACGATGAACGGTTGCAGGAACTGGGCATGGCTGGTCTAGGGAAGAGAAGGACCAGGGGAGACAGGAGAGCATCTTCCAATATTTGAGGGGCTGCCACAGAGATGAGATTGGTCAAATTATTCTCCAAAGCCCCCGAAGGTCAGACAAGGAAGAATGGATGGAAACTAACCAAGGAGAGATTCAACCTGGAAATAAGGAGGAATTTCCTGACAGAGAGAACAATCAACCCAGGGAACAGAAGTTGCCTTCAGAAGTTGACGGAATTGGGGTGGGGGAGGAATATCATTAAAAAAATAATACTTCTCGGTAAAAAGAAGACTGGTAAGTAGGTTGTGATACAGCTTTTCCTACCTCCATATATTTCACACATAAGAGAATATTCCAGGAAAGCAAACCCACATTCTGCTTTGACTACAGATGGGGAGAGGAAAATATCAGCCTATCAGCCTTCCCTTTCGCTTTAGTTCATTTTTGAGCAAGTCTGTTTTTTAAAATGTAAACTCCGAACCCTCGTTTTCGGTTCACAATCCGTTGGCTCGGCAGTGGTCGGTAATTGAAACACATAAGGGAATATCGGTCCCGCCGCCTTGAGTCTGGAAGCAGTTCCATAGGTGGAAGGCGAAGAGATTTTGGCGAGGTACCGACATTTAGTACTGTAGGGAGCCCCAGGCTGAAGGAGTGGAACGTCTGCCAGTTTGAACTGAGGTAACGGAATGTGAGGTAACTGGCAGTTGGAACAGAGTTATTTTCAGGTGGGGAGGGGAAGTAGAACTCCTTAGCATCAGAGCGTGTTAATTACTGTATAAGAAATACTAATGATTGGATGGTCATTTTGAAAAATCCTTTCTTAGCGAGCACCCAAGAGGAACATAGGTGCCACATTTCAGGTTTGTAGGCTTTACGGTTCTGCTAAGGTGTCGTTTCCCCAAAGATCTCCTGCTGTGTTGTGCCATTGTTCTCTCATCATCGTGTCATTTTTTGTAAGCTGTTTTCCTTACATGTATTTTTGTGGTTCTATTTTTCGCTTTTTTTAATTGGTGAACCACAATCCAGAAAAAGGACAGATTTTGCACATTGGTGGCATTTCACACCAAGCGACGTGTGAATCGGAAGGGCTCTAATTAAAATCAAAGCGAATTCATTTTGCCAGCCGCAACCCCTGATTCTGACTGCAGACGCTTCCATTTGTCGAATGCATTTAAGAGAGGGGGGGGAGGATGACGACTTCTGCCTTTTATTTATTTATTTGCTTTGCTTTAATTAAAAATATAAATAGTTTGGCAGGGAAGCGTCATCGTTGAGTACACCAGCTGTCTTCTTCAAAGCTGTAGAGTTGTTTTTTTTCCAAGGGATGCTTTGCTTGAATACAGA
Organism: Natrix helvetica; assembly: GCF_964273705.1. NCBI lineage: Eukaryota > Metazoa > Chordata > Lepidosauria > Squamata > Natricidae > Natrix > Natrix helvetica. The sequence goes on from NC_138564.1 coordinate 12,225,803, forward strand.
GACTTTGCAAATAGAAGCATGGCCTTCTTCCGGTCTCTCTCCGGAGCACAAGTTCCTGAGAATGTACAGACTTGAGGGTCTCCTGTTTGAGCAGGGGGGGCTGGACTAGAAGACCTCTGAGGTCCCTTCCATCTCTATTCTCATTCACTTGAGGGTCTTCTGCTTGAGCAGGGGGCTGGACTAGAAGACCTTCGAGGTCCCTTCCAGCTCTATTCTCATTCATTTGAGGGTCTTCTGCTTAAGCAGGGGGCTGGACTAGAAGACCTTCGAGGTCCCTTCCAGCTCTATTCTAATTGACTTGAGGATCTCCTGTTTGAGCAGGGGGCTGGACTAGAAGACCTCTGAGGTCCCTTCCAGCTCTATTCTCATTCACTTGAGGGTCTTCTGCTTGAGCAGGGGGCTGGACTAGAAGACCTTCGAGGTCCCTTCCAGCTCTATTCTAATTGACCTTAGGGTCTTCTGTTTGAGCAGGGGGCTGGACTAGAAGACCTCTGAGGTCCCTTCCAGCTCTATTCTCATTCACTTGAGGGTCTCCTGCTTGAGCAGGGGGCTGGACTAGAAGACCTCCAAGGTCCCTTCCAGTTCTATTCTATTCCAGTTGAGGATGTGCATCTAGCAGGCGTTTCCCCCCACCCCCCCAAGAAGCCCTCCAGTCCTAGGCTGATTTGCAACTGTGGAGGTTCAGAATTAGAACTCAGTGCCTTCCTTTCTCCCTCTTGTTGTTTCAGGTGAGCACGGTACGGATGCAAGGGGTCATCCTCTTTGTCTTTGCCAAGTACTACCACCTGCCTTTCCTGCAGGACATCCAGACGGATTGCACCCGGACAGGGCTCGGAGGCTACTGGGTAAGTGAGTGGCCACACCAAGGCTGACCCTCTGTCCTTGCGGGGCTGATATCTGGGACTAAGCTGGAGAAACCCTGCAGGAGCAATTAAGCAATCGGGACCTTGGAGGTCTTCTAGTCCAACCCCCTGCTCAAGCAAGAAACCCTGTCCCACTTCAGAGAGATGGTTGTCCAGTCTCTTCATAAAAACCTCCAGGGATGAAGCACTCAAAGCCTCCGAAGGCAACTTCTCTTCCACTGGTTAATTGTCCTCACTGTTAGTATAGGATATACTGTATATCCTATACTAACTAACTATATACTATATGGTGTAGTAGGGTTTCCTGCCTGAGCAGGGGGCTGGACTAGAAGAACTCCAAGGTCCCTTCCAACTATGTTTCTGTTTCTATTCTATTCTATTCCATTATTCTATTCTATTCTCTTCTCCTTCCATCTTTCCTTGTTCTATTCTATTCTATCAATTCTTCCTTCTTTCCTTATTCTATTCTATTCTATTTCTGTTCTGTTCTGTTCTATATTCTATTCTATTCTTCTCTTCTGTTCTATTTTCTCTTCTGTTCTATTCTATTTTCCTTCTTTCCTTATTCTCTTCTCCTTCCGTCTTTCCTTGTTCTATTCTATTCTATCAATTCTTCCTTCTTTCCTTATTCTATTCTATTTCTATTCTATTCTGTTCTATTATCTATTCTATTCTCCTTCCTTCTTTCCTTATTCTCGTCTCCTTCCGTCTTTCCTTGTTCTATTCTATTCTATCAAATCTTCCTTCTTTCCTTATTTTATTTTATTCTATTCTATTCTGTTTCTATTCTATTCTGTTCTATATTCTCTTCTATTATTCTGTTCTGTTTGATTCTGTTCTGTTTCTATTCTATTCTACCCCCACCCTACCCTACCCTATCCTCTCCTGGGAGCTCTTCCCACCTGGGACCAGCCTGGCTCCTGCAGCTCAGATGCTGTGTTTCCTCTGCCCCTCCCCTCCGTCCCTCCGTCCCATGGCTTCTCTGCCTTCCTCCTTCAGGGCAACAAGGGTGGCGTGAGTGTCCGTCTCTCTATCTTTGGGCACATGGTCTGCTTCTTGAACTGCCACCTGCCGGCGCACATGGAGAAGGCGGAGCAGCGTAAGGAGGACTTCACCACCATTCTCCACCTGCAGCAGTTCGAGGGGCCCTCGGCCAATGGCATTCTGGACCACGAGTGAGTACCCGCCCTTGTGTCCTTCCAGGCTGGGCCAAAAGAGCCCAGGGGGGCAGGGGGAAGAGGGGGGAGGGTCCTTGGCCGGTTCCCCTCTCTTTGGGGAGAAGCCTTGTCAGTTCAGAAGCTCCATTTTGATGACTCCTGATCAATGGTGAAATCTAATTTCCCCCCTCCCTACACTGGTCCTGTGGGCGTGGCTTGGTGGAAGGGGTGTTGGTCATGTGACTGGGTGGGCATGGCCAACTTTTTTTCTTTCACTTTCAGTTGGTTCTTTAGCCTTTTAAAGCTAAATCCAGCGAGGATTGCTATTTATAGACAATTAAGGGTAATCTAATCCAAGATATGGAAAAATGGAGATGGAACATGAAATAGACTTGCAATGGGAAACGGTTGAGATTTAAAGACAGAATCACATATTGGGGGCATGTAGAGATGTATAATCATATAAATATAATGATGAGAATAGCTGGGAATTGTAAACAGGTCTACATCTCGGCCAAAATTAGACTGGGTGGGGTGCGGGGTTTAAAAGCACAATGATTCTATATGTATGCTTTTTTGTTCTATTTCTTTAAAAAAAAGGAAGAAGATATATGTTAAAATTAAATGTGTACATTGAAAAGGAATTATAAATACCATCAACATAAAATGGAGCTTGCTCAGAAGCTGAAATACAAACAAGTAAATGAGATGAAGAGTGTGAAGTAGAGGAGAGAGGTAAGGGAAGAAGAGGGGGATAGGGCAAGGAGGGGAAGAGGAGGAGAGAAAGGAGGAGTGGAAAGGGGAGAGGGGAGAAGGAGAGAGGTAAGGGAAGAAGAGAGAGATAGGGCAAGGAGGGGAAGAGGAGGAGAAAATGAGGAGTGGTAAGGGGAGGGAGGAGAAGGAGAGAGGAAGGGGAAGTAGAGAAGAGAAGGACGACAGAGGGAAGAAAGGAGGTAGGGAGGAGGAGAGAGCGAGAAAAAAAGGGATGGATAAGGTACAAATATGGTGAATGGAGAGTGGAAGAGCCAATAATTGTTTTGGGGAGTTGACGGTAAGGTGAATTGATGTAAACATTTAATAGTACAATATGATGTTGGCTACGTAATAGTATACATGTGATTATATGCTATGAAAATGGAAAAATAAAAAACTTAATATGCAAAAAAAGCTTCCGACGTTCAGCTGTTTTACTGCCAGTTCTCAGAACCAAGGACAATCGTCCCTACTGTTTGGGCCGAACCGGGCTGAAACGGGAGGATTTCACCCCTGCTCCTGATCAGTGATGGATGGAATTTTCCTCCACCCATCCCGGCATACCACATCCAGGCCAACACAAAACAGGTTGAATCCAGAGTTTAGAAACACCAGACAAATTATACTTAAAATCATCACTTCTTGTTGTTAGTTGCCAAATCGTGTCTGACCCATCGCAACAACGTTCCTCCAGGCCTTCCTGTCCTCTACCATCCCCTGGAGTCCATTTAGGCTCACGCCTGCTGCTTCGGTGGCTCCATCCAGCCACCTCATTCTCCGCCGTCCCCTTCTTCTTCTTTTGCCCTCCATCGTTCCCAGCATGAGGCTCTTCTCCAGGGAGTCCTTCTTCCTTCTCCTTAGGTGGCCAAAGTCTTTGAGTTTCCTCTTCAGGATCTGGCCTTCTAAAGAGCAGTCAGGGTTGATCTCCTCTAGGACTGACCGGTTGGATGGCCTTGCAGTCCAAGGGACTCAATGCAGGAGTCTTCTCCAGCACCAGAGTTCAAAGGCCTCCATTCTTTGGCGCTCAGCCTTCCTTAGGGTCCAACCTTCACAGCCTGAATCATGGCCTGGAACTGGCTGACCATCTCAGCCCGCTGAGCCTCCAACCGCCAGCACCTGGCCTTGCACTCTCGCAGGTCTTCCCTTTGCTTTCCAAGTAGTCCTCAGTGAGGAGCTTCTGCTGAGCCTCCTTCTCGGCCAGATCCAATTTGAACGGAGCTGTTTTGCCAACAGCTCCTGGGGGCTGCTTAGCTCCAGCAACAGCTTCCTGTTGGGGCCCTAAGGAGCCCAGGTGGGCAGGCGAGGAGTGGCTGGGAGGGGAGGGGCGAGTAGAGGCTGGCAAGGCGCCTCTTGACGTGAGTGACATTGTGTTGGCCACACCCACCCAGTCACATGACCACCTTGCCACGCCCGCCCACCCAGTCATTAGGCAGATCCTATTAGCGGGATTTAAAATTAGGAATGTAGTGGACCCTGAGGTCCGAAAGGTTGGTGACCCCTGATCTAAAATAATTCCACTTTATTCTCCTAGAATCCAGAGTTGTGGGCGTGAAAGGATTCGGGGGCTACCAGAATTCCAACACCTGAATTAATTTTCTTTCAGAAGCAAAAAGATCCTGTTGTACAAAGATTGTCATCCACGGGTGGAAAAATTCTGGTTTTCTTTCAAACAGGACAGGCATGAGCTGGCTTGGCAGGTTGGAAGGAAGATCCCATATCTAATAAGTCTCCTGGGTGTTTATTGCGAAAAGGCTCCCCGCTACTTCCTTCTCCTTCCCTTTGTCTCCCTTCCAGCCTCATCTTCTGGTTTGGGGATCTCAACTTTCGCATTGAGACGCTGGATATTCGCTACGTGAAATACGCCATAGACAACAGCATCCTCCATCAACTCTGGGAGAAGGACCAGGTGAGACATACCTGTCTGTGCAGAGTTTAGAATAGAAGACAGAAAGAAAGAAAAAGAAAGAAAGAAAGAGAGAGAGAGAGAGAGAGAGAGAGAGAGAGAGAGAGAGAGAGAGAAAGAAAGAAAGAGATGGAGGAAAAAAGAAGGAAAGGAAGAAAGAAAGAAAGAAAGAAAGAAAGAAAGAGGGAGGGAGGAAAGAAAGAAGGAAAGGAAGGAAGGAAGGAAGAAAGAAAGAGAGAGAGAGAGAAAGAAAGAAAGAGAGAGAGAGAGAGAGAGAGAGAGAGAAAGAAAGAAAGAAAGAGATGGAGGAAAAAAGAAGGAAAGGAAGAAAGAAAGAAAGAAAGAAAGAAAGAAAGAAAGAAAGAAAGAGGGAGGGAGGAAAGAAAGAAGGAAAGGAAAGGAAAGGAAAGGAAGAAAGAAAGAAAGAAAGAAAGAAAGAAAGAAAGAAAGAAAGAAAGAAAGAAAGAAAGAAGAGAATATCAAAGAAGGGAAGTTTGTGAGAAACCAAGAGAAAATGGTTAGGAATGGCAGAAAGAAGGAAAAGGATTCACCAGTAGAATAAAATGAAATAGGTTAATATTGTTAATGGCATATGGTTACTATGATGTGTGGGAAATAGATTAATACTATTAACTGTGGATAATTGACTAAATGAAATGTTCATTATACAAAATTAAATCTGAGGATATATGTTACCTATAATAAAATAGAATGGAAGAAGGAAGTGAAATATCCAATTTGATTAACCTGGAGAGGCAGATGATATTGTTTATTTACACTTAGGATGGAAAATACGGAAAGAAAATTATTGGCTGAAATTGGAAATGAAAACATGATGTATAATGAATTGTGTATATGAGAAGACGTTAAGGAGGGAAACCTGGACAACACTCTGTTTATAAAAGAAGTTATATATGTAACAAAAAAACCTTTGGGAAAAAAAAGAATAGAGTAGAGTTGGAAGGGACCTTGGAGGTCTTCTAGGGGTGAGATAATAGGAGAGGGGAACAAGAAGTAGCAGCCTGTATGATTGACACATTGGGAAGTTTCTCCTTAATTCCTTCTTCTCCTTGATGAGTTTCCATCCTGCCTTCTGGAAAATAAGTTGACCCCCTCTTCTTTGGGGCAGCCCCTCAAATACTGGAATACAGCTATCATGTCACTCCTATGGTCACCAAATTTTTGAAGCCCATCCCTGCAATCTGGGAGCACAGGAATTATGCAACACCGAGGGTCCCCTGGGGCCAACGGTTGGAGTGGGGGTGGGGGGAGAAAGAGAGAAGGAACTCCCGTCACCCCGCTTTGGTGTCTCTCCTTCTGCAGCTCAACATTGCAAAAACCACGTGGCCCATCCTGAAGGGATTCCAAGAGGGGTTCCTTAATTTCCCCCCGACCTTTAAATTCGACGTGGGAACAAACATGTACGACACGAGGTAAGGAGGGCAATTGAGTCGGGGGTCAGTAGTCGGACTGATGAGAGGTGTAATAAGACTGTGGGACCACAAAACACGACAGGAAAAACAGCCGAATTGCTCTAGAATTTTAGAATTCGAATAGATAAGCACCTGCCGCATCGCACCCCAGATTTAATCGCTGTTGATAAGGAAGACAAAATTATCTGGACAGTAGAAAATGCAGAACCTGGACCAGGTCAGAAGAGGAAGGGGGAAAAAACCTGGGAAAAAATATCACCAAACACAAAGATTTGCAAACAGTAGTAGAGTGACTGTGGCAAATGAAAGCGAAGGTAGTAGCCGTAGTAGTAGACTCTTTGGGTCCAATCACAATTTGCAACAGGGGTCCCCAACCCCCGGTTTGTGGACTGACATCGGGCCGCGGCATGCCAGAAACCAGGCCACGCAAAAAAGGGACGTCCCATCCACAGGATACAGGCAGCATGCAAAATCATGCCCCCTCTAATCCATGGAAAAACCTCCCCGCACAGAACCGGTCCCTGGTGCCCCAAAGGTTGGGGGACACTGAGTTACAGGATACACACTGTGTGTTATCCCAGCCTTCGCTTAGGTTCTTCACTTCCCGTCCTTTGTGTTGTGCCCCGCAGTGCTAAGAAAAGGAAACCAGCTTGGACGGACCGTATCCTATGGAAGATCAAAAGTGGGGCCCACCCAGTGCATTCTGGGAGATCCAGCGGTGGGAACCTGACTGTGACCCAGCTCTGCTATTGCAGCCATATGGAGTACACTGTGAGTGACCACAAGCCTGTGGCCTCCATTTTTTCAGTACAGGTGAGTGCACAGCCTGGTTGATGCACACACACACACACACAAACACACACACACACAAACAGCCAACAATCAGAGAGCACCAAGGACTCCGCAGAACGGTAAATATTTAAAAACAAGTGCTATTAGAAGCAAGCAAAGAAGTTCTACAGGTGGCACATCCAACCCAGAAGATTAGCTAAAGTTAACAAAAACTTATCACCACGATGTTGGAAATGTAATAATGCTGCACTAGGGACCTTCTACCATCTGTGGTGGGAGTGCACGAAAGCTCGGGCTTTTTGGCACCAGATAAGAAAGTATTTGGAAGAGACGCTAAATCAAAGGATGGAGTTGAGGCCAGGATTATTTCCACCAGGGATCACAGAAGAAAAACACCGCAAAAGTGGACTATATTTAATGCTGCATATTTTAACGGCAGTAAGATTGGTCTTCGCACAAAAGTGGAAAAACAAAGAGACTCCCTCGGAACAAGAAATAATAAATAAGATACTGACTTGCGCAGGGATGGATAGACTGACTCTAGAGCTCAAAGACCAGGGTGAGACGGAATATCACGAAATCTGGGACAAATGGTACCGATGATTAAAAACGAGGGAAAAAGGCCGGGACAGAAAAAACACAGACAAGTTAAGATTTGGAAAAAAGGGTATTAGGAAGGTGTGATAGGTAGGAATTGGATATGTATTTGTATAGTTACTAATTATATATAAGAAAGGGCCAACGGACAGGTAATCTGACTTGACTACACACACCTATGGAATGGATACAAAATGTAATTGTTGTAAGATCTAATCACTAGAATTGTTGCACTGTGTCCAATGTTTTTAAGGTTAATCTAATAAAAAAAACTTTTAAATTAAAATAAAAAACATCAAACAATACGTTATTTAAAATACAAACCAGCAGGAGAGAGAGAGAGAGGATATGAACAATGAGGGAGCTTAATGATGAATGATGATCAATCATGATTCTAACTCTCCTGGCAGTTTGGTTCCCGGGCCGATGTGCCGCTGGTGGAGCTCCAAGTGGCCGACGAGTGGACTAAGCCGGAGCAAGCTGTGGTCCACTATAGGACATCTTCAGCTTTCCACCGCAGTTCCTGGGATTGGATTGCAGTCTATCGGGTGAGAAGGATTGGTCGGGCGAGATGGTTGATGTCAGTGGTGGGTTCCGTATCCCGTTGCAACCGGTACCCTGCGCACGGGGCCGGGCATCCTAGCATGCGCGCTGTGACACCCAGCTGCTCGGCGGTGGTCGTGCAGGCGTGCGTACGCAATGGACCAGTCATGTTATAAACAGCTATGGAACGTGGGTGGGCCAAAGGATACCGTATCAGTATAGTGGCCGCTGCTCCGGGCTACTACCGGTACGGTCGTACCAGGCCGTACCGCCTGGAACCCACCACTGGTTGACGTCCTTTAAAGGGCAGTGTGAACTCTTCCCAGTGGTGGGCAGATAAAAACAGAACGATCTGGGTATCTTGGCGGGCACAAGGGGGCGCTGTGGAGACCTCTGGTGATTTCTGCCTCCCTTAGGTGGGTTTCCGACATTGCAAGGACTACATAGTCTATGTGTGGGCCAAGCAGGAAGACACGGAGAGCCACCTGTACCAGGTAAGTATAACGGGAGGAAATGGAGGTTCCCCTCTGCCAGGGCAAAAGGTTTGGTCTCCAGAAAAGGCGGCATCCAAGGCGAAGGGCTGGCACGATGGTTATATTTGCACCGTGAGGACATGTCCTCTCCCAGGGAGCAATTTCAACCTCCCAGAGTTGGCCTTATGGGAATGAAATGACCAGAGGGAAGATGGGATAGGAATTAACAGAAGAATGGAATGGAATAGAATAAGAGTTAGAATTAGAATTAGAATAAGAATGGAATGGAATAAGAATTAAATGGAATGGAATGGAATAGAATTGGAATTGAATTAGATTTAGAATTGGAATTAGAATTGGAATTAGAATTGGAATTAGAATTGGAATTAGAATAAGAATTAGAATAAGAATTAGAATAAGAATTAGAATAAGAATTAGAATTAGAATGGAATGGAATGAGAAGTAAATGGAATGGAACGGAATAGGAATGGAATTAGAATAGGAATTAGAATGAATAAAATAGAATGGAATGGAATGAAATGGAATAGAATTAGAATTAGAATGGAATTAGAATTAAATGGAATGGAATAGGAATGGGATAGAATAAGAATTAGAATGAATAGAATAGAATAGAATAGAATAGAAAATGAATAGAATAGAGTGGAGTGGAGTGGAGTGGAATGGAATGGAATAGGAATGGAATAGAATTAGAATGGAATTGGAATCAGGATGGAATGAAATTAGAATAAGAATTAGAATGAATAGAATAGGAATAGAATAGGAATAGATTAGAATAGAATAGAATTAGAATTAGAATGGAATTGGACTCAGAATGGAATGAAATTAGAATAAGAATTAGAATGACCAGAATAGAATAGAATGGAAAATATGGCATGGAATAAGAATTGGAATGAATGAGAATTAGAATATGAATTAGAATTATTAGAATGAATGGTTGGTTGGTTGGTGGATCCTCTTCAGCTGGCCTTCCATCTCCCCCGCTCTTTGTCTGTCTCTCCACCAACTCCAGCTGACCTTCCCGGAGGAGTCCCTGCCGAAAGGGAAGGGGGATTACATCCTTGGCTACTACAGCCACAACTGCAGCTGCATAGTGGGAGTGACGGATCCCTTCCAGGTGAGCATCTGAAGAGTAGGACACCGTCCACATTTCCCCTTGACCTGGACTGACCATCTCCAGGTCAATGGCTAGGACTGCATTTCTGGTGCTTGGCAACTGGCTCACTTTTATGACCGGTCGCGGAGTCCCCTGGACACAAGAACAACGATTTGCGACATCTGTTGCGGGTTTTCCTTAAGATTGGCATGAATTGCGACCAAAACAGCAGTCCCAATTTGGTCCTAATTCGAGACCATAGTTCAGATGTCCAAAAAACTGGAACTTTTATTCTTTTCTAATACTTTCCTTCCTTTTGAAATCCAGTTTTTTTTTCCAAAGAATTTTTTATTTTTTTATTCTCTTACATAACATTTTAAGTATACATTTCACATGATTGTTATTCTTCTTTACATTTGTCATTCTTATTCATTTATTATTTCATTTAATAAGTTATAATGTACATTTTGGGTGGCTTTATTTACAATCCCTTCCTTTTTTTTGTAACACCTCCGTTTTCCCTTTCTTTTCTCCCTCCCTCCCTTCTCTTCTTTCTTCCTTCCTCCTCTCCTTCCCTTTCCTTCTTCCCTTACCTCTCCCCTACTCCTAATCTTCCTCTTCCCCTTCCTACCCTCTCTCCTTCTTTCTCCCCCTTCCATCCTCCTCTCCTTTCCCTTTCCTTTTTCCCTCCCTTCTCTACTTCCTTCCTTCCTCCTCTCCTTCCCCTTCCTTCTTCCCTGACCTTTCCCCTACTCCTACTCTTCCTCTTCCTACCCTTTCTCCTTCTTTCTCTCCCTTCCATCCTCCTCTCCTTAACTCTTTCTTCTTTCCCCCATCTTCCTTTCATTCTCTCCTCCTCTCTCCATTTCTTTTTCTATTATTGTTGGTGTATATTTCAAAACTCAATTTATGCTTCCTTGGGATGGCTACGGAGATGTCTTCGGACAGCGCTGGCTCTTCGGCTTTGAGATGAGCAGTGCCCCCTAGAGTGGGAACTGCTAGCACATATGTGCGAGGGGTGCCTTTACCTTTAATTAGTCTATTCCACTATTTGTTTGATATTTGTGTAACAATACTATTCCCACGGCGAACTGGCCGTGGCGAGTTGGTCATGGCAAGTTGACTGTAGTGAGTGGGATGCAACTTTGTGTAGCTGTGTTTGCACGAAGAACTACACCGTGTTGGGTGGGGTACGGTCAGCGTAACCCAACAGTTGTCTTTGCATGTTGGAGGTGATTCAGGCATCACCCGAAGGATTCATTGGTATATTGTGTGAACAGAACAATTCCCAAAGAGTCCCGGGTGATGTATGAACGGTGCTTGTGATTTGAGGGAAACTGACTTCCCTTCTCCCCTTCCCCTCAATTTCCTGGCCTAGATTTCCTTGCCCACCCTGGAGCAAGTCAGCAGTGCCACAGACAGCACCAACAGCACCTCCGAAGAGGACGACGACAGCACGCTGGTGCTCCTCGGCCCCAAATCCCGCAGCCCCAGCCCCGGCAAGATGCACCGTCACCGTAGCCGCAGCCCCAGCCTGGCCAAGTTCCAGGGCCTGCTCTTGCGATCCTCCAGCCGCGACCAGGGGGCCAGCCGCAGCCCCTCGCCCCAGGGACGCCGTCACAGCACCATTCTGAAGGCGGACATTCCCAGCATCCAGTTTTCCAAGGACAGCCCGCGGCACCGCTCCAAGTCGCGGGAGCTGGTGCAGAATGCCGAGGCCTCCTCCTCTTCCTCTTCCTCCTCCTCCTCCAACACCTCCCAGGCCCGGACAAGCTGGCTCTTCGAGGAGACTCCGCTGTCCCGGGCTGATCCGCGGAATCTGGGTTTGCTGCCCGCTGTGCGCTTGGAGACAGTGGACCGGGTTATGGGCCCACGGCGCGACAGCACTGACCCGAGTCTGCCCGGACGAAGGATGAGCCCCACCAGCCCCACGGCGGGACTCGCAGCCCTCTTTAGTATGTCCCCGCAAGAGGGGACACCCCACAATAGCCACAGCTGCGATACCAGACATTAAGGCAGCGGATCCCACTTGGCAATCATCCTGTATAGCGTGTGTGACAACACCCTTTGCCCACTCCTCTCTTGGCCTGCCTTGCCCAAATGGGGCACAGACCCAGACACAGAGCTGCCGTGGTGCCACCCCATCCCATCAGCTTCACAATTGCCCCATGTCTGCATCAGAGCCCGACCAACGGCCTGTCCCACTTGTGTTGCTCCCCCTCCCTCGTCCTCCTGGGGGACAGCTCTGTCTCCCACCAAACACCGAGATCGGCGCCCCAAACTGGATTCCCCCTAAACACTGTTTTGGCCCCTCACAGGGAGGACCAGCCGGAGGACGGAAGCGCAAAGAGCACAACGAGGAGGAAAGGAGGCGGCCATTTCCAGAGGCCTCCGTGTTGTAAGGGCTGAGGGCCCAGCCAGGCTCATGGTGATGGAGACCCCCAGCAGAATCCCAGGCAGCCATGCCCGGGGGTGGGGGAATTTCAAGCCAAGGCTGAAGACTTGGAATGTAGAACTCTGGCCGGGGGAGGCGGGGGGGAGGGAACTGGGAGGGCTGGTCTCTCTCTCCAGATTGGGGACCTTCTCCGGGACGAGTTCAGAGTCGAGACAATCTGTCCTACCTCTCTCTCTTACACCCCAATAAATCATCTTACAAATGCTCCAGGAGGCTGCCTCTGCCCTCTCCGCAGCAGGGGCCGTTGGGCACAGGGGTGGGCTCCAGCTTCTGTTGATGCCGGCTTGCTCAGGGATGTTTTTCAGGCATGCGTGCGTGCGCTTGCTTGACGCGCAGAAGTAAAAAACAAGATGGCAGCGCCTAGGGTGCCGCCGACAGAACCAGTTCGGGCGCGTGGCCGGCCGAGTTACTACCTACTCAGCCGAACTGGTCCAAACTGGTAGGAACCCACCTCTGGTTGGGCGGCGGAGAAGAGGAGGTGCCCTCCTCCTCCCTCTCCTTCTCGGTTTCCTTCCTTCCTTCCCCCACCCCAAACCAAGAAGACCTCAAGCCACGTTTAGAAAACATGTTATTTGCGACATTGTTCATACCCCCCTTTCCGACACCCTCCCTCCCCCCCCCAAATAAATTACAGGTGCCTTCCTTGCAAGGATCGCATGGGTGGGGAGGGGTGGGGTGGAAGACCCTCTGCCCATCACAGCAAGAGGAGCCTTGGTCAGGCCGTCTGCTTTGAGAGGTGAGGAGCATCAACTGGACATCAGCTCCGGCTGCGGCTTCACCTCTCGCTGTCCCTTTTCTGGGGGCTCAGTACCATCAGCCACCTCCGAAGAGTTTTGAGAGTCTGCTGTGGCCAATTCCTTTGCAGCAGGCGGTGGCCCAGCTGGCATCGTGCCATAGATGCCCGCTTCTCATTCAAGTCCACACTGGGCCCTTGCTTCCGGCTCAAAAAACTGGGAACTCACAAACGCACATCTGGGGGAGAATGGCTCGGTTTCATTGTGTCCACTTCCTGGGCTCAGCCCTCTCGCGCGCGCCTGTGTGCCATGGTCAAGGCTGCCCTCGCTCGATGGGGCGCCGGCTGGAGGGCAGCTCGCGCCAGCCGCACACACTTGTCAAACAGCCGGGTGGCTCCCTCCAGGGAGGCCCCTTCTTGGCGCTTCACTTTGAGAGAGCCCCTCGCTCGCTTGCCCGTCAGCCGGTTGGTCAGGTGGCGAGCCGGGGCCAGGATGGCTTTGCCGATGCCAATGCAGCTGCAGGAGGGAGAGAGAGAAAGGTTGGATCGGCCTTCCTTGTGGGCAGAGCAGGAAGGAAGAGTTGGCAGTTGGATGGGTCTCCCCTTCACCACCCCCAAAAAAGAGAGCAGATAGAGCAGACTCGTTTTTCATCCTCTCGGAGCATCCGCGCAGGCCCTGCCCTTACCTCGCATTCAAAACAGGCCGCATGGAGACTCCTGGGAGGGGAGGGTTGGGGCGGGAGGGGTCAGCCAGTCCTTGCAACTACCGGTTCGGCGAACCATATTAAAATTAAAATCCGGTTTGCCCGAACTGGACTGAAACGGCTGAATTCCACCTCTGACTCCAGCTTTACCTCCTCCTGATTCTTGGGCTACCACGGAGGATCGGATGGGATACTTCTCGTCCTACGTACTGGTTGCAAGGAAGGAGTAAGGGAATAAAGCGCACGTGCGGGGTGGGAGACTCCCCGCTTCCCTCCCTCCCACTTACTTGGGCCAGCTTTCGTCTCCCATCCTGCAGCCCGGGAGGCTCTCCAGGACGAAACAGGAAGGGGCGATGTAGTGGGACAGGATCTGCTCCTCCACCTCGTTGGGGCCCTTCCTCCTACGCAGGAACCGGGCCAACCTGTGGGGGGGGGGAGGAATGAAAGTCGCATTAAATCTTGGTGGGGGGGAAGCTAAACAAAAAGCCACAATCTAACTGATTCACTCAAAGCATTGTAGGCTGAGAAAAAGAAAAAAACTACCCAAATGACTCCCTACCAACCTCCCACTAGACTGGGGTCACCCTTCCTCCCCCCTCCCCCCATAAGTCGGCAGGACTACAACTCCCATGTTGGCGTGGCACACGGCGCTTCGAACGGAGCTGGAATACCAGCTGGGAATATAGGAATTTGGGACGAAGTGTCTGATGTTCAAACCAGCGTCCCATTTTCCGTGCGGGGGTGGGTGGGTGGGCAAATGACAGGCTGACGCTTTTGGGGTGGGGGGAAAGCGGGGGAGAGGGATTCACTTCCCATGCAGATCTTTAAATTGAAATGGACCTGTTGCTCCTCGAAATAACAAGAGTTGGAAGGGACCTCGGAGGTCATCTAGTCCAACCCCCCTGCTCAAGCAGGAGACCTTACACCATTCCAGACAAAAGGACTGGCCAGTCCCTTCTTAAAAACCTCCAGTGATAACAGCACCCACAACTTCTAGAAGGGTGGGGGACGGACGGACAATGCTTACCGGCGGGTGCAGTTACAGTGGAAAAGCGTGCGATCATCTGAATTGTGGAGCTGGTACTTGAGCTCGTTGGGGCCGATCTGGAAGGGGCAGTGGTCCAGCCGTTGGTAGCAGCGGCATCTCCGCGACAGGCCTGGGGAGACAAAAACAGGCCCAGTTCAGTTGGGGAATCAAAGCCGAAGAGCCAGCGCTGTCCGAAGACGTCTCCGTGGTCATGTGGCCGGCATGACTCAACGCCGAAGGCGCGCGGAACGCTGTTCCCACCAAAGGTGGTTCCTATTTTTCTACTTGCATTTTTTACGTGCTTTCAAACTGCTACGTTGGCAGAAGCTGGGACAAGTCACGGGAGCTCACTCCGTTACACAGCGCTAGGGATTCGAACCGCTGAAGTGCCAACCTTTCTTATTAACAAGCTCAGCATCTTAGCCCCTGAGCCATTGCATCCCTAATATTTTACCTGCGCCTTCATAAATCCTCCCACATTTAAATGGCCCCAATAAGGGACATTTGGGCTCCTGCTTGCCTCACCTGGTCTTGCCTTGGAGACCCGGCTGTGTCCTGCAGAAGGGCCAGAGATGAGGCTTTCTCCCTGCCACGTCTCGTTGGAGAAGGCTTCTTTCCCAGTAAGGACGACCCGGTGACGCGTGGTGAGAATCTCGCCCTCCATCTTGATGGGACCAGGGTCCAACGTCGTCTGAAGGGCAGTTGTCTCCTCACCCGCAGAGCTTCTTCCCGGGAGGTGAGTGGCTTCATTCGTCTTGGAGATCGAGGCGAGTGGGATGACGGTATCCTGCGTCTTGGTGCTTGGTTCCTTCACTTTCTTTCTCCGCGTTTTTCTGCCTTTCGAGCCAGGTTTGCGATGCCGTCTCGGCTGGAGAGGGAATGTGGTGGCCTCGGGGATTTCGATGGGCTGATACGGGCTCGGCTCCACCAGGTGAGCCAGGCGCATCATGCCATACTTCTTACACCTAGCCCAGGAGCGGGGGAAAAACCAGGCGCTCTGCTCAGTCTCTCCATTTCCACCACACCTTTAACCTAGGTTGTGCAATTCAGTCCCGCTTTTGTGCGGCGTGCTGAGCCCAAAATTAATCACAGAGGCAGATTTTTTTCGCAAGACACGCAAGTATATTGTTTGTTGCAAATTGCGTGTTGTGCAAATCCAGCTCCTCTCTCCTTTCAGCAAGACATAACAAGTCTTAAAAAGGCGTTTTTGGCCTAAAGCCTCCCTGGGAGAAAAAAACTAAGCAGCTAAACTGAAATGTATGGCCCGCAGGAGGTGGAGAAGACGGGAGATTGTCAAAGACAATTGGGTAGGTCGAAAGGATAAATCTAGAAGAATCTGGACAGATTTACAGGAGCGTTCTCCAACTCACGGAAATAGACGGGCTCTCAAAATTCTTACCAAGGGTCGTGGCGGTTGGGAAATTTGGGGATTGGAAAGTCCCTGCTTCCAGATTTCATGAAGGTTGGAAAATATTAGTTACCTTCATTTTTTGGAAATGAAACCCAATACATAGAGACAGTAAGAGGCACCTGACTTGTACGGGCAAGGACTCCCACAATCACAGCAGGTCAAGCTTCTTAGAATCCCAAGCGAACTTATATTAACTGTTTAAAGGTAAAGGTAAAAGTTCCCCTCGCACATATGTGCTAGTCGTTCCCGACTCTAGAGGGCGGTGCTCATCTCCGTTTCAAAGCCGAAAAGCCAGCGCTGTCCGAAGACGTCTCCGTGGTCATGTGGCCGACATGACTCAACACCGAAGGCGCACAGAACGCTGTTTCCTTCCCACCAAAGATGGTTAACTATTTTTCTACTTGCATTTTTTACGTGCTTTCGAACTGCTAGGTTGGCAGAAGCTGGGACAAGTCACGGGAGCTCACTCCGTTACGCGGCGCTAGGGATTCGAACCGCCGAACTGCCGATTTTTCTGATCGACAAGCTCAGCGTCTTAGCCCCTGAGCCACCGCGATCTTTTTTTTTCCTTGTGTACCCATTTTAATTGGGGTGTTTCTTTAATTAAGCAGAAAAGGAGAAGAAAAAAGGAAGAGAAAATAGAAGGAAAAACAGCAAGAGCAACCTTCTTGAAAGTTGCAATTCACATTTGAGAGAATCTCTCTTTGAGCAGAATTTGGTTTTGAGTCTCGCTTGGCAACGTAAAGGTTGAGTCCCACAGAGGCCGTAAATCAAGGACTCTTGTTTCTCGGGATATTTCCTCACCCGGCTGGCTTACTCACCCGCCCCACCAGTGCCACTCAAGGCAGTCCTCGCTCTCTTTCAAGTGGAAGCATGGAATTTCCAACAGGTTGAAGAAACTGGTCCCGATGAAGTTAGAGATGGTATCATTGAGGTTCTTCAGGCAATCTCTGAACCTGTGGAGAGGCAGAGGAAAGACGTTTCGCCCGACGGTTTCTGGCATTTCCCCATCTGCCAGTCTCTCTGTGCTTTGGAAGGACTACACCGCCCAGCATCCCCCACCAGCAGGACTCAACAATGCAAGAGAGGGATGGGAATGTGAGAGACTAGAGATCCTCTCCATCATCCAGGTCACGGTTGTCCCAAAGGTGCTTTTTTTGTTTCTCTCAAGGCAACTGGACTTTCTGGTTTCTCTTTGAAGAGGTTTTGCTTCTCCTCCAAGAAGCTTCTTCAGTTCTTCATGAAGAAGCAACTGGACTTTCTGGGTTTTTTTGAAGGGGTTTTGCTTCTCCTCCAAGAAGCTTCTTCAGCTCTTCATGAAGAAGCAACTGGACTTTCTGGTTTTTCTTTGAAGAGGTTTCACTTCTCCTCCAAGAAGATTCTTCAGCTCTTCATGAAGAAGCAACTGGACTTTTTGGTTTTTTCTTGAAGAGGTTTTGCTTCTCATCCAAGGAGCTTCTTCAGCTCTGACTGGATGGTGGAGGATGGAAGGATTTATACTCCTTGTAGACAGCTGGTCATTTGCATCCTTTGAGAGAGCTGTTGAGGCTACCAATTGGTTTGCAAGACAGATCAAAGGGGCCACCTATGTCCAAATTGAACAGCCCTCCTTCAACAGAGGGGGGAGGGATAGGACCTCATCTATCTCCAGTCTACAACACAGTTCTTTCAGCAGTTCCAAGAAGGCTCCACGTCCATTTGCACCACTCAGATAAAACCTCCAAGCGGCCTCAACGACCCTCTCAAAGGATGCAAATGACCAGCTGTCTGCAAGGAGTATAAATCCTTCCATTTCCCCAACATTCAGTCAGAGCTGAAGAAGCTCCTTGGAGGAGAAGAGAAACGTCTTCAAAGAGAAACCAAGAAAAATCCAGTGGCCTCTTGGGAAAAAAATGCACTTTTGGGGGGGACAACGGTGGCACTGTGAGTTCAAGAGATTGAGAAAGGGAACAGGTTGGACAAGGTTATAGATCAAACCCCGAGCGTTGCAGGCACCTGCCCTCACCTGTTATCGCAGCTGCAGTGAGAAATGGTGTGGAGCCGATAGTTGCGAATGCCGTACTTGAACCCTAGAGCAGAGATGTGGGCATCACACTTGTCGTGCTCACGGCAACAAACATCGGGGCCCTGGAAAACCCCTGCAAAAAAAGAAGGAACCAGGATGAGACGGAAAACGGGCCGGTGAGAGGCAAGGCGAGAGAATAACAGAATATATTCCGTATTATAATATGTACAGGGCGGTGATGGAGAACCTAAGGCAGAGCTCTCTCTGTGGGCACGCACGCCGGCCAGCTAGTCTTGGCAGCCAAAGACATCCGAAAAGAGCCCGAAAAACAACCAAATATCAGACTGTTTTGGGCAGCGTTTTCCAGGCTGTTTTTAGGCCACTTCGGGGGTGTTTCTGGGCCACCAAACAGCCCATAACTGGCCTAAAACCAGCCTGAAAATGGCCCCAAAACAGCCAGAGAAATGCCCAAAGCCCAGGCATGCATGTGCCAGCCAGCTGGTCTTCGGGTTTCCGGCACAACACACACACACACACACACACGTTTCAATTTGGGCTCTTGGTGCTGAAAAGGTTTCCCCCATACAGGATTATCATACGTTGTTTTGCCCACTTGGAGATCAAACGAAGCCTGCCCAGTTCAGAATTTGCAATCCGTGCGAAACGTACAACCGGAGCTTAAAAACAGAACAACAGAGTGGGAAGGGGACCCGGGAGGTCTTCTAGTCCAACCCCCTCCTCTCAGGCAGGAGACCCTACGCACAGGGTTCGGCTTCACCTCCAGACAAACAAAGCAAGAGAAGTCACAAAAGAGATGCAAAAGGGGTAAGGCCACACCTGGAATACGGCATCCAGGTTTGGTCGCCACGTTGCCACAAAAGATGTTGAGACTTAAAAAAAGCAAAGTGCAGAGAAGAGCAGCTAAGACGCTCGAGGGCCTGGAGACCAAAACATACGAAGAACGGTTGCAGGATTTGGGTAGTCTAGGGAAGAGAAGGACTGGGGGGGACATGATAGCAATATTCCAAGATTTGAGGGGCTGCCACAAAGAGAGGGGGGGGGGTCAACTTATTTTCCAAAGCACCAGAAGGCAGGACAAGAAACAACGGATAGAAATTATTCAAGGAGAGAAGCAACCTGGAATTATGGAGAATCTTCCCTAACCCGTGGAACAGGTTGCCACTAGAAGCTGTAGGAGGTTTTTAAGAAGAGTCAGTCACTTATCTGAAATGGCATAGGGTCTCCTGCTTGAGCAGAGGGTTAGACTAGAAGACCTCCCAGGTCCCTTCCAGCTCTATTCTGATTGACTTGAGGGTCTCCTGCTTGAGCAGGGGGCTGGACTAGAAGACCTCTGAGGTCCCTTCCAGCTCTATTCTGATTGACTTGGGGGTCTCCTGCTTGAGCAGGGGGCTGGACTAGAAGACCTCTGAGGTCCCTTCCAGCTCTATTCTGATTGACTTGAGGGTCTCCTGCTTGAGCAGGGGGCTGGACTAGAAGACCTCCCAGGTCCCTTCCAGCTCTATTCTGATTGACTTGAGGGTCTCCTGCTTGAGAAGGGGGCTGGACTAGAAGACCTCCAAGGTCCCTTCCAGCTCTATTCTGATTGACTTGAGGGTCTCCTGCTTGAGAAGGGGGCTGGACTAGAAGACCTCCAAGGTCCCTTCCAGCTCTATTCTGATTGACTTGAGGGTCTCCTGCTTGAGCAGGGGGTTAGACTAGAAGACCTCCAAGGTCCCTTCCAGTTCTATTCTGATTCATTGATTGACAGATTCTTCTCCACGGACAGAGGCCAGGCAGTTGGGTATAGTGGTTAAGGAACCAGGCTGGTAGCCAGGAGTTCTAATCCCACCAGGAGCAAGGGTGGACTTTAAGCCCATCGCCCTCTCTCAGGACAGCCTACCTGACAGATTAGTTATTCTGGGGGAAATTGCGAAGAGTTTTGTTTGCCACTTTTGAGTTATTTGCAAATAAATGCAAACCAAACAAAGCTGATTTCTAGCATGTTGGCCTGTTGATTCAGCAGGAGTGCCCGACACCTGACTCCCACGTCCATCCAAGAAGCTTCTAGAAGCTTCCCACCAGAACCGGACGTCCTGTATCCTCAGCCCCGCCTGGCAACCTGAGAGAAAACCTCCATCTGGAAGGGAAAGGGAGCTTTCTCTTTAAGCAAAATTGCTTCCCAAAACCACCTCTGGCTTCTCCCACTGCAGCATCTCATTCTAGTGGCAAGGAGTTCCACCAACCGTCTGCTGACTCAGTCTCACACACGTCTCGCCTGGGGGTTTATTTCCCCGCATGTGGGTGTGCAAAAAGAGCCAGCCAAAGCACCCAGATAATTTATTTTTGTTTGAAAAGTTTATTTTTTATTTTTTATTCTCTTATGTACAATTATAAGTTATTCCTTCACATAGTGGTTATCCTTCTTTACACTTGTCGTTCTTATACATTTGTTATTCTGTTTAATAGGTTATAATATACAATTTGGGTTGCTTTATTTACCATCCCTTCCTCCTTTTGTAACATCACCTTCTTTTCCCTTTCTTTTCTCCCTCCACTTCCTTCCTTCCTCCTCTTTTCCCTTCCTTCTTCCCTTACCTCTACCCTACTCCTCTCTTCCTCTTCCTATCTCTCTCTCCTTACCTCTTTCTTCCTTCCTCCTCTCCTTCCCCTTCCTTCTTCCCTTATTTTTCTCCTACTCCTACTCTTCCTCTTCCTACCCTCTTCCCATCTCTTTCTCTCCCTTCCATCCTCCTCTCCTTACCTCTTTCTTCCTTCCCTTCTCTTCCTCTCGTTCTCTCCTCCTCTTCCCCTTTCTTTTTCTGTTCTTATAGATGTCTCTTTCAAATCTCAGTTTATGGTATTTCTGCAAACCCAAATTTCTCTCTCTCTCTCTCCCTCCCTCCCTCCCCCCTCCCCCTCCCTCTCTCTGGCACAGAGAACTGGGGACCCTGGGGCAATGTGGCCCAGAGTGGGTGGGAGGCGCTTTCCTTCCCTTGGGACCTGCAACCCACCGGCCCTTCCCGACCCCACCTCTTCCCCTTACCCAGCTCCGAGGGCTTCTCTGCCGTGTGCCCGGCTCCGCACCAAAGCGTCCCGGGCACCGTCAAGCCTCGCCGGCTCCGCGCCCGCGCTTGCCCTGCCGACTGCCCCGCTTCAGCTGGGCGGCTGGGCGGGGAGGCTCCCTTGCACGCTTCCTTGCGCGCATCCAAGGCTTCCAGCTCTCTCCGCAGCCGCGGGTCCCAGGGCGCGCGGACCAAGGGGTGGCGGAGCCCCCCGGGGGCGCAGAGCTCCAGGTAGCGGCGGGTCAAGGCGGGCTCCGTCCGCAGGGCGCACTCCAGCAGCCGCCCGCTGCGCAAATCCCACAGGCTCTGCACCAGGACCGTGGCGGGGGAGCCGTCGGGGCGCAGCCAGAGGAAGCTCAGGAGCCGGGAGCGGCCGCCGGTGGCCCGGGTGGCGCAGGCCGTGTTGGCCTCGGTCCAGGAGCCGCGGGCGCAAGGCAGCGCCAAGCCCAGCGCCAGCAGCGCCAAGCGCGCAAAGGAAGCCATGCCCAGCGCGCCCCGGCGGAGCAATGAATGAATGGGGGAGAGAGCGCGGCCAGGCGGCTCTTTTTTTAAAAGGAGAACCACCGAGGGGTGGGCTCGTCCGCCGGGCGGCCTGGGATTGGACGGCGCCGGCAACACCACCCGCCGAGCCACGCCCCCTCGGGTTCCCACGCTTCCATTCAGCCCCGGGAGTTTTTACCTAGCCGCTCAGCCTCGACGGCGCTGGCTGGGCTGGGTGGGTGGGAAGGAGGGGATGAGTGGAGGGTCTCCTGGCGTTGGGCTCTTTCCTGGCGAGGAAGAGGGCAAGGAGACCCCGAGGTGCTTCTTTAAAAGGCAACTGGACTTTTTCTTTTCTCTTTTCTTTTCAACTTTTATTTAGTTTATTTAAGTTTATTTAAACTTTTTTCTTTATCATCCATAAGGGCTTAGTGAACAGTGTATTTCCTGGGTTGATACACAGTACTAATAACAATAATAATAATACTATTTAGGTATACGTAATCAGAATCTTTCGACTTCTAACATTTACCTATACATGGTAACTTTGATATACTACCTGAGAACCTGGCGTTGCCAAGGTATTTATTTATAAGGGGGAAATGTCCATACTAAATGTAATTTTTAATGCTGGATTTTCCTCCTTCCCAGAGGGAGCCCCCTTGTGGAGTACTGTGAAGACGTTACCATGGCAACTCCACTGCGCTGTACAGTAGAATCCATTTATGGCTGTACAGTAGAAGCCATCTTAAAGCACAACAGGCTGTATCTTAACAGAACACCTGCCCCCAAGGGGTGTTAGGGGTGTCTTACCCCCATAGTATTTGTCTCCAGAGAGTAAGTCATCTGTGTACCAAGTTTGGTTGAAATTGCTCGAGGTGTTCCAGAGTTTATGCTAGAACAGACAGACAAACATATATACATACATACAGACAGACAGACAGTTTGATTAACCAAACCATGGGAGGGAACCATGATTAACCAAACCATGGGCCCGAGGTTGCAAATCCCTGTATTAAAAGACAGAGTGTGTGCATTTTAAAACATGCATTGCATAACACTTGTCCTTCCAAATAGTTTCTCCCCCCCCCCAAAAAAAAACCCTCCTAAGTAGGTGGGCTAACTACATGCGTTCCTGCTCAGTCTCTCGTGTAAATACTAGTAGTCCAAAACTTACAACAGTCCATTTAGTGACTTTTCAGAGTGACAAGAATGGCTTGAGAGCAAAGGTAAAACGTAAGGTGCACACAGTAAAAGTATCATGTTTATAAGCACATAACTTAGGATAGTGATCTAGAGATAGAATTTTTTGTAAATAAGATTGTTACGAAAGATATGGACACCGATATGGAAAAGCTGTGTCTGTGTGATTGTGTGTCTGTGTGATTGTGTGTCTGTGTGATTGTGTGTCTGTGTGTATTTTTGTGTGTGTCTCTCTCTTTCTGTCTGTGTGTATGTGTGTCTGTGTGTCTGTGTTTGTGTGTTTGTGTGTCTGTGTGTGTGTTTTGTCTGTGTGTGTGTGTCTTTGTGTGTGTGTGTAGCGCAGGATTGGAGACTGGTTTGGAAAGTCGTCTTGGGCTCCTGGCACAGAACCTGCTTCTCTTCCTTCAGGTGCCCTCTCCCACTTCCAGCTCCTCCCAAAGGCTGGCATGACTCACCCATCACCTGATGGGACGTCTGAGAAAGGATCCGCCTTTCAGTAAGGCAACACCTGGCCAGGCGTGTTGGGGAAATCCAAAGGAGGGGAGTAGCCAAGAGGAAGCCTGCGGATTGGCTAAGAGCCGTCTGATGATTAGGTCAATGTGGGAGTCCCTTTTTCCAGGAAATGGATCTCTACTAGACCAGGTACAGAACAGAAGAAAACAGAACATTTTGGCAACATTTATGGGAAAGGAACTATAGATTAACAATGGCCACTTCTTATAAAGGACATTTACGTATCAAAGGTCTTATAGATGCCATTTACCACCTGCTGGTTTAGCTAAAATGCTTAAAAATAGGTCTAGCACAGGGGTCAGCCACTTGTGGCTCCTCCATCCCACTGCTGCAGCTCCCTGTCGCTCAAAATACGAGTCAATTTGTGATACCTGCTGGCACGCGATTTATGGAGCTTTTCGACCCCCCCCAGTAGACCAACCCTGGGTAAATCCAAGAAAAGAAAAATTTCAGATTGTTTAATTCAACTACATATGCCAGGGGTGTCCAAACTTGGGAACTTTAAGACTTGTGGACTTCAACTCCCAGAATTCCCCAGCCAGCCTGGGAATTCTGGGAGTTGAAGTCCACAAGTCTTAAAGTTCCCAAGTTTGGACACCCCTGGCATATGCTAATTCTGTGGCCGCTCAGGAAATAGTCAGGGTTTTATGGCTCCCTGTGGTGGTTTTTTTTTCCCCCTGTGGGAAACAGGTCCAAATGGCTCTTTTGAGTGTTTAAGGTTATAATACAATAATACAATAGCAGAGTTGGAAGGGACCTTTGAGGTCTTCTAGTCCAACCCCCTGCCTAGGCAGGAAACCCTATACCGTTTCAGACAGATGGCTATCCAACATCTTCTTAAAGACTTCCAGGGATTTCCAGCCCCTTCTAACCCTCTTCTTAGAATGAATTGTTATCACCTTGATGGGATCTTCCTGGACAAAGTTGCTCCCCATTTCTTTGAATCCATTTGAAAGGAGGCAGCTTGTCAAGTAGAATGGCGAAATAGGGTGGCTTGATGCCTTCGTGGGATCAAGGTATTATATCTCTGCTGATGCAACTTAGGTTTTGTCTTTGCTGTTTTGCAAACCCATCGTAAACCCTGATTTAGATGCGGCTTGCCATCACTGTCGCAACAAGCCCGCAACAAAAATTAGATCGAGGGCCAGGGAGGTGAGAAGGAGTAGCAAAAAAAAGTCAATCAATCAATCAATCACAATAGAGCTGGAAGGGACCTTGGAGGTCTTCTAGTCCAACCCCCTGCTCAAGCAGGACACCCTACACCATTTCAGACTAGTGACTGTCTAGTCTCTTCTTAAAAAGCTCCAGTGATGAAGCACCCACAACGTTAATTTTCCTCACTGTTAGGAAGTTTCTCTTCAATTCCAGATTGCTTCTCTCCTTGATTAATTTCCATCCATTGTTTCTTGTCCATTACTGGTAGTGACCAAGAGAGGCTCAGTGGCTTAGGATGCTGAGTTCGTCAGTCAGAAAGGTTGGCAGTTTGGTGGTTCGAATCCCTAGCGCCGTATAATGGAATGAGCTCCCGTGACTTGTCCCAGCTTCTGCCAACCTAGCAGTTCGAAAGCAGGTAAAAAATGCAAGTAGAAAAATAGGAGCCACCTTTGGTGGGAAGGGAACAGCGTTCCGTCCGCCTTCGGCGTTGAGTCATGCCGGCCACATGACCACGGAGACGTCTTCGGACAGTGCTGGCTCTTTGGCTTAGAAACGGAGATGAGCATCGCCCCCTAGAGTCGGGAACGACTAGCACACATGTGCGAGGGGAACCTTTACCTAGTGACCAAACCTGGATGAAATCTTGGTCAAACACTTACTGCATTTCAAGACTTAGTGAGATGGCTGATTTCCCGGCTCTTTGATGCTTGCAAATATGCTGTTTCTCTGTCTCGGCTTATCGTAATCCCACAGAAGCACACGCTAATCCATAAATATGCCGTAATTAATTTAAGCTGCTCGTTGTTTTAAGATGTTGCGTTGGGTAGTTTCCAAAGGCATGCAATTATTAACTGCAATGATATCTCCCCACATCATTTGCCAGGTTGCAGAAATAAATAATAACACTTTAATTTTTGACTTACTCCTCTTGTTTGTTTTGCTCTCAAGTGCCCGGGGCAGTTCCCAAGAAAATAGGAAAGCGATAAAAACGATAAAAGCAACACAGCAATAACAGGGGAAAGCTTCCCCCTCCCCAAAGAAATGAAGATGGCAAAACTGGGAAGCGTGAAAACTCAGCTTCTCAATAAAGGGACTTCAGGCAGCTTCTGAACTCCACTTGATGTGGAAAAATAATAAAAATTCGATTTTGGGTTTTACCGAGTAGATTGATAGATCTTTACAGAAACGGCTTGTTCATATGATCATGAAAAAGGCAAAACCTGTGATTTGATGTTTAATGCCATGTTTTACTATGACAGAGAGAGTTGGAAGTCAATGCTTCTCTTTCTTTCTTTCTTTCTTTTTCTTCCTTCCTTCCTTCCTTCCTTCCTTCCTTCCTTCCTTCCTTCCTTCCTTCCTTCCTTCCTTCCTTCCTTCCTTCCTTCCAGATTCCCCAGCCTCTGCATGCCAAGCGAGGCCTGCCTCTGTCTGCTACTAACTTTCCTCAAGCCAAAAACAGGATTTTTGGTGCCAGGCATTGGAATCGTTGTTGTTGTTGTTGTTGTTGTTGTTGTTGTTGTTGTTGTTGTTTCTTCTTCTTCTTCTTCTTCTTCTTCTTCTTCTTCTTCTTCTTCTTCTTCTTCTTCTTCTTCTTCTTCTTCTTCTTCCTCCTCCTCCTCTTCTTCCTCTTCTCCTCCTCCTCCTTCCTTCTTCTTCTTCCCTCTTCTCCTCCTCCTCCTCCTCGTTCTCCTCCTCCTCCTCTTGCTTCCTTCTCCTTCTTCTTCCTCCTCCTTCTTCCTCCTCCTCCTTCTTTCTCCTCCTCCTCCTCCTCCTCCTTTTTAGCCACTGTCTATCCACTGCAGGGTGAATGTCTCTTCCGCATGTTTCCAAACCCTTCGTTTCCGTGCTTTCTTTGATCTATGGCCCAGAGGTTTGCCAATCAGGTTTATGTGGGCATCTCAGGGTAATGCTATGCAGGCAAACCAGGACACACCTCCTCTGGGCCAGGAGGCTGTTAACCAGTGGAGCTGCTTGCTGCCAGACGCCATGGGTACTTCATCGCTGGACCTCCGAGGTCCCCTCCAACTCTGTGATTCTAGGATTCTGTAACAGTCTCTTCCTTGAGCAGGGGGTTGGGCTGGATGACCTCCGAGGTCCCTTCCCGCTCTGTGATTCTAGGATTCTGTATGATTCTATGAATTTACTCGCTGCTGGATTTGTTTTCAAACATTGCTCTGTGTTCAGCCAGCTGATTATGTGGCACTTTGGGGAGATAATAGCTGATAATGTATCAGCACCGAAAGGATTGCGTTTGGCCAGAAGGGACTACGGAGACCTTGGCTGATTATCCAACAGTTAAAGTGTTGGGATTGTTGTTGTTGTTTTTTGCAACATTGCATCATCTTCCTCCTCCTCCTCCTCCTCCTCCATCTCCATCTCCACTTTCCCTTCCCTTCTCCTCCTTTCTGCAAACCTCATTCTCTTCTAGCACTGATGATGTTACTTAGCTGGGTCATGAAACGTCTGCAAAAAAAAAAAAAACTATCAAGCTCATAGAGCACCAAGGACCCCACAGTCTTCCTCCTCCTCCTCTCTGCAAACCCCACTCCCTTCTAGCACTGATGATGTTACCTAGTTGGGTCATGAAACGTCTGCAAGAAAACAAGCCAACTCAGAGAGCACCAAGGACTTTACAGTGGTCTCCTCCTCCTCCTCCTCCTTCTCCTCCATCCCCACTTTTCCTTTCCTTCTCCTCCTCGCCGCAAACCCCCCTCCCTTCTAGCACTGATGATGGTACCTAGTTGGGTCATGAGTTGTCTGCAAGAAAACCACCAATGGCCCTTTATTTTCACCCTGAGCTACAAATATTCTCCTTTATTGGGACTGCTGATAAGCCTTAACAAAGGGCTCCTTGCAGGACAAACCACGAGGATAAGCAGGCAGCCAGATCCCTTACTCAGCCCCGGGACAGCCGGGGGAAGGGGGGGATGAAGGGTGGTGGGGTCAGGCTTAATCCCCTTGCAGGGTGCCCCACAATCACATCTCTCCTGGCTCGTGACAAGACGAGGGTCGGTCAGGCAAGAATGGTACCACCCAGGCTGACCTATGGAGTTGCAAGGAGTGGGGAGGGGGGCAGCAGCTGCCCCAGGAGGGGTGAGCTAATTAAATACATTTGTCTCTTTTGTCCAATTGTGTGCCAAAGCTCCTTTTCTCTCTCTCTCTGCCACTTAAAGGGGGCTACAGGGCTACAGGGCAGCTTCCTTGGGGAATTTGGATGTTCTGGGGAAAACCCGGGCCGGGGTGGGGGGAGAGGGGCTTATGAGCCCCTTTCTTCTCTGCCAGAATCAGAGCAACTTGGAAAAGATGCAAAAAGAGGTTGGGAATTTTTTTGGGGGGGGGAAGCACAAAGAAGAGTAACTCAGATGGCTGAGACGCTGAGCTTGTCGATCAGAACAAGTCGGCAGTTCGGCGGTTCGAATCCCTAGCGCTGCATAACCGAATGAGCTCCCGTGACTTGTCCCAGCTTCTGCCAACCTAGCAGTTCGAAAGCACGTAAAAAATGCAAGTAGGAAAATAGGAGCCACCTTTGGTGGGAAGGGACCAATGTTCCGTGCGCCTTCGGCGTTGAGTCATGCCGGCCACATGACCACGGAGACGTCCTCGGACAGCGCTGGTTCTTCGGCTTTGAAAAGGAGATGAGCACCACCCCCTAGAGTCGGGAACGATTAGCACATGCGTGCGAGGGGAACCTTTACCTTTAGTCTAAAGAAAATAAGAATTAGGGGTGACATGATAGTCGCATTCCGGTATTTGAGGGGCTGCCCCAAAGAAGAGGGGGTCAATTTATCTTCCAAAGCACCTGAAGGCAGGACAAGAAACAATGGATGGAAACTAATCAAGGAGAGAAGCAACCCGGAATGAAAGAGAAAATCAATCAAGAATTAATCAGAATAGAGCTAGAAGGGACTTTGGAGATCTTCTAGTCCAACCCCCTGCTGAAGCAGGAGAACCTAGACCAGTTCAGACAAGTGGCTGCCCAGTCGCTTCTTAAGAAGCTCCAGTGATGAAGCAACCACAACTTCTGGAGGCAAGTGGTTCCTCTGGTTAATTGTCTTTCACTGTTAGGAAGTTTCTCTTCAATTCCAGCTTGCTTCTCTCCTGGATCAGTTTCCATCTGTGGCTTCTTGTCCTGCCTTCTGGTGCCTTGGAGACTAAGTTGACCTCCTCTTCTTTGTGGGCAGCCCCACAAATATTGGAAAACTGCTATACAATGTCACCCCTAGTCCTTCTTTTCTCTAGAGTGGCCCTACCAGTGGATGATACACACGCAATATATGCACTAAACCCAAATCAAACAAATAACCTTTATTTAAATGTTTAGCGAGATTCTCCGTCGTCCAAGTCACAATTGTCTCAAAAGGTGCTTTTTTGAAGAAGCAACTGGACTTTCTGGGGGTTTTTTTGTCTTTGAAGACATTTCCCTTCTCCTCCAAGAAGCTGGAGAATTTCGTAAAAACTCCGTTTGAATTCCCTGCGCCGAGAAAATATTTGCAGGGGTCTTTACTCAAAATATCCCCCCTTGGCATTTCCTTGTAAGCTGAAAACAACCGGCTCTTGGTGTCGGGAGAATGATTCAGCTTATGCGAATTTCAGACTTTAGCGTGGCATGTCTCCAGCGAGAATTAAGGTTTTAGACGAGTATCCAGCTTGTCCTGTATAAAATTCTCTGCACTCTTTGGATAACTGAGAAGAAAGCATGTTAATTCTTCCCATGCCAAATAGCCCAAAATCTGTGTAGGCGGGAAGATGGATAATCTCTGGAGTATTAGCTTTGTAATTCTTCCACAATAGGAATTTAGTTCACTGATGCTGTTTTCCCACAGTGACTTAACCCATCGTTTCGTTAATCATGGTTCCCACAGGGCCTTAAACCATTGTTTGGTTAATATATTTGCCTGCCTGTCTGTTTGTCTGTCTGTTCTAGCATAAACTCTGGAACACCTCGAGCAATTTCAACCAAACGTGGTACACAGATGACTTACTCTCTGGAAACAAATATTGTGGGGGGTAAGACACTCCTAACACCACTTGGGGAGGGTGTTCTGTTAAGATACATCTTGTTGTGCCTTAAAATGGCTTCTACTGTACCGCTGTTAAATGGCTTCTACTGTACAGCGCAGTGGGGTTGCCATGGTAACAGTTTCACAGAACTCCACAAGGGGGCTCTCTCTGGTAAAGGGGAAAATCCAAGATTAGAAATTACGATTGGTCCAGACATTTTCCCCTTATAAATAAATACCCAGGCAATGCTGGGTTATCAGCTAGTCATGAATAAACAACAGCCAAATATTTAATAAACAATGAATCAGGGCTCACAACCCAGATTGGATGAGGTTTCATCGGGGAGACTGCTGGATCACCAACCAGTCAATCCCACTTTGGGTTTAATTTTATTAATCTGAATACAACGCATTTATGGTGGAAAAATTGAATTGGCAGGAAGGGCAAATCCTGCCTTAAAAATAGCAAGAAAAATCGAATGATAACGTTTCTCTCTCTCTCCCTTTCTCTGAATTACTGGTATCTTTATAGAGTTTATAGAGTCAGCTGTGTTGTGAACCTCCAACACCAACAGGTAAAATGGTCTCTGTTTTGTTTTGACGGAGGTCCCTTTAGCAGTAAACAGAGTTGGAAGGGACCTTGGAGGTCTTCTAGTCCAACCCCCTGCTCTGGAAGAAAAGTCTATACCATTTCAGACAAATGGTCGTCCAATCTCTTCTTAAAAACTTCCATTCACAACTTCTGGTGGCAAGTTGTTCCACTGATTAATTGTTCTAACTGTCAGGAAATTTCTCCTTAGTTCCAGGTTGTTACTCTCCTTCATTAGTTTCCACCCGTTGCTTCTTGTTCTGCCCTCAGGTGCCTTGGAGAATAGCTTGACTCCCTCTTCTTTGTGGCAGCCCCTGAGATATTGGAAGACTGCTATCATGTCTCCCCAGGTCCTTCTTTCTATTAAACTAGACATACCCAGTTCCTACAACCATTCTTCATAAGTTTTAGCCTCCAGTCCCCTCATCCTCTTTGTTGCTCTTCTCTGCACTCTTTCTAGAGTCTCCACATCTTTTTTACATCGTGGCAACCAAAACTGGATGCCGTATTCCAAGCGTGGCCTTACCAAGAAATCTCTTTCCCTTTGGTGGCCAGGTTTGGTGGCCACGGTCTCCACATCAATGGAGAAGGGATGCCCAGTAGGCCAGAGGTTACTTCCAGATGTCCTGCAAAAGCCCAAGGAAGCTCGCGCGAGCCCTTATCTTGCGCTTATCACTTGAGAGTGGCGATTAAAGCAAGCTGCGGGGTTGAAGTGGCAGGAAAACAAACATCAGTGGCAGCGCCAAGTCCAGAGTCCAGGCCTTGGATGTGACATGGCTTTTGTGTTGTGGTCCTCAGCATCACCTGAGGATGTCATAAAGGTCTCTGTGTTGCCCCATCACTCAAAACGAGACGGGAGGATCTTGGAATGCTGAAAATGGAATCTGACCCTCGTTGCTCCGTCCAAGGAGGGGGTAACTTTATGGCTGTGGGAGGGAATTGAATGCAAATCATATTCTTCAACATTATTCTATGGAATAGTTGGAAGGGACCTTGGAGGTCTTCTAGTCCAACCCCCTGCTTAGGCAGGAAACCCTATACCACTTCAGACAAATGGCTGCCCAATCTCTTCTTTAAAATTTCCAGTGTTGGAGCATTCACAACTTCTGGAGGCAACTTCTGTTCCACTGATTAATTGTTCTCACGGTCAGGAAATTTCTCCTCTGTTCTAAGTTGCTTTTCTCCTTGATTAGTTTGCATCCATTGCTTCTTGTTCTGCTCTCAGGTGCCTTGGAGAATAGCTTGACTCCCTCTTCTTTGGGGCAGCCCCTGAGATATTGGAAGACTGCTATCCTGTCTCCCCTGGTCCTTCTTTTCATTAAACTAGACATACCCAGTTCCTGCAACCGTTCTTCATATGTTTGAGCCTCCAGTCCCCTAATCCTCTTTGTTGCTCTTCTCTGCACTCTTTCTAGAGTCTCCACATTTTTTTTACCAAAACAAAGGAGTCGCCAACTGAACAAGGAAAGATTCAACCTGGAAATAAGGAGGAATTTTTCTGACAGTGAGAACAATCATCCAATGGAACAGAAGTTGCCTTCGGAAGTTGTGGGAGCTTCATCCCTGGAAGTTTTCAAGAGGATTGGACTGTTATCTGTCAGAAATGGTATAAGGTCTCCTGCCTGGGTGTGAGGTTGGACTAGATGACCTCCAAGATCCCTCCCAACTCTCTTAATCTGTATTTGTATCTTTCAAGCCAGTTTCTCCTTCCTCTCCTCCATATAAAGATACCAGTAATTCAGAATAAGCATTAGAAGGGTTTCTGTCTCGCTGCTGCCACCTGGTGGTCACTCACACTTTGACAGCCCAGAGACCCTCTGCCGAAGCAAGGAACAGCTAGTAAAATCCCTTTTGTAGTTATACAATCTCTCGGCGCTACAAGTAGTCCTCGACTTACAACAGCTCACTCAGTGACCATTCAAAATTTCAACGGCACTGTAAAAAAGGACTTATGACCTGTTTTTCACACTTATGACCACTGCAGCATTCCCCAGGGTCACATAATTTATATTCAGATGCTCGAGAGATGATTCACTTTTGGGAGTCAATGGGGAAGATGGATTCACTTAACAACCGGGTGATTCATTTAACAACTAATACAGTATGGATATTGGCATTAAACTCAAAACATTCGTGCTTATGTAAAAAGTTATTTTCTTTTCCTGGGCTCCAAGATCACCGCAGATGGGGACGGCAGCCAAGAAATCACAAGAGGCTTGCTCCTGGGGAGGGAAGCGATGGCCAATCTAGGCAGCAGACTAAAAAGCAGAGACATTCCCCTGCCAACAAAAGTGTGTATAGTCAAGGCTTATGGTTTTCCCAGTTGCAATGGATGGCTGTGAAGATTGGACCCTAAGGAAGACTGAGCGCCAAAAAATGGAGGCCTTTGAACTCTGGTGCTGGAGAAGACTCCTGCATTGAGTCCCTTGGACTGCAAGGCCATCCAACTGGTCAGTCCTAGAGGAGATCCACCCTGACTGCTCTTTAGAAGGCCAGGTCCAGAAGAGGAAACTCAAATCCTTTGGCCACCTGATGAGAAGGAAGAAGGACTCCCTGGAGAAGAGCCTCATGCTGGGAACGATGGAGGGCAAGAGAAGAAGAAGGGGACGGCAGAGAAGGAGGTGGCTGGATGGAGTCACCGAAGCAGTAGGCGTGAGCTTGAATGGACTCCAGAGGATGGGAGAGGACAGGAAGACCTGGAGGAACGTGGTCCATGGGGTCGCGATGGGTCAGACACGGCTTTGCAACTAACAACAACAAGAAAGTTAGCACTCACCCCTCTCCGAGAAGGCAGAATATGCCTCTTAAAAAGGCAGAATATTACATTTCCCCTCAAAGAGAAAGAGAAATCTTAAGGGAGACAGAAATTCAGAGCCACAGTTCCCTACCCCTAACCCCCACCCCCAAGCAGATACTAGGCGGAGGCCAGCTTTTAGAATTACCGATTTAGTCATCCATTCAAAACAGGATACTTTAAACAAAGGCAGAATTAGGTCGAATGGTAGTGAGAGAAGAGAAATATATCCATTGGAAAGTTGCAGGTAATAAGGCCTGGGAATGAGCTCGGAGGCCTCACTGAACGCAAGTTTTATCATGGCAAACATCATGGGCAAAAATGGACCAGACGTATTTCTAATGTGCTGACTTCCGTGCCGCATCTTCTGCCAGGTATGGACTTGTTGGACGGATATATTTAGAGCAGGAAGGCTGAGACGGTGGGGAATGAGGAACTGAAACTCATAAAGGGCCGAGAGCCTCAAATGGACACGGGTGTTTGCAGAGAGTGACGGTTGGTAAGGAAGGAAGGAAGTGAAACGATGGAATGCGTCGGTCAGCAAAAAAAGAAGGCGTAAGAAATGTGACTTGAGATGAGAATGGACCCCAGCTAAATCAGCTAGCGGTACCTGAATACACTTTGTCAGTGGATCACAAGCTTCCTAACAGACAGGAAGCCAGGCAAAATCACATCACATACCTGTACAATTAGCACAGGAGCCCCCCTGAAGCCTCTGGAGCACGAAAAACCGGCCCTAAGGGCAAGCCGGATGTTCAAGAGCAGACTTCCAGTTTGCTCATAGGGCCGTTTTTCACCCTCTGGAGCCTTCAGGGAAGCCTCCGGAAGCCTCCTAAAGGCTCTGGGGAGCAAAAAATGGCTCTATGAGCAAACCAGAAGTCCATTCCTGAACTTCCGGTTTCCCGTAGGGCCAGGGAAGCCTCCGGAGTGCGAAAGACGGACTCAAAAGAAGGTCAAAGTCAGCTGGCCAGTGCGCACTGGCCAGTGCACTTGCCCTAACAAATGGCTCCTCGCCATCATGGCTATATACCAATGACTGCATCTCAAACGATCCATCTGTTAAACTACTGAAGTTTGCAGATGATACAACCATGATTGGTCTCCTTCGGGACAACGATGAATCCCCATACAGATGGGAGGTTGAACAATCTGGAACCGAATACACACAAAACCGTAGAAATGGTGGTAGGAGAAATCTTCCCGATATACTGCCATTTGTCAGGAATGGTGTAGGGTCTCCTGCTTGGGCAGGGGGTGGGGGTTGGACTAGATGACCTACAAGGTCCCTTCCAACTCTGTTAATCTGAAATTTCCTTACAAGATCAGCGGGAAGGTGGCTCCTCCATCCGCTCTTCCTCTCCTTTTTACCCAAGATCATCAAGGCATGTGATCCTGCCCACCATTAAACCATCTTTCCAAGCAGCCACCCTGCTTCCAGTCTCTTTCTTCTCCCCACTTGGAACTGAGCCCAGAAAGACATTTCTTCCAACAGTATAAATCCAGCCCTTGGATTTATTAAGAGCATTTATACATTTACCAGAGCCATTAACCGGCGGAACTCCCTGCCTCCAGAAGTTGCTTTATATTTATAAAGCAATCATAATACAATATATTTACATTATGAAGCATCCCAACATATATCCTGCCATTTGTCAGGAATGTTGTAGGGTCTTCTGCTTGTGGTGGTGGTGGGGGTTGGACTAGATGATCTACAATGTCCCTTCCAACTGTTTGTTCTTTCTTTCTTTCTTTCTTTCTTTCTTTCTTTCTTTCTTTCTTTCTTTCTTTCTTTCTTTCTTTCTCTTTCTTTTTTCTTTTTCCTTCCTTCCTTCCTTCCTTCCTTCCTACCTACCTACCTACCTACCTACCTACCTACCTACAGCTTCCCTTCAGAAGTTGTGGGAGCTTCATCCCTGGAAGCTTTGAAGAAGAGACTGGATTGCCATCTGCCAGAAAGTGTGTAGGGTCTCCTGCTTGGGCGGAGGTGGTTGGACTAGATGACCTCCAAGGTCCCTTCCAACTCTGTTAATCTGCCATTTCCTGCAGCCGGCCTCCGTAGGACATGATCAGCGGGAAGGCGGCTCCTCCAGTCCGCCCCTTTCCCTTCCCTTCCAGCCCCTTCTCAGCCTTCCAAGCGCTGCCCGGCTCCACCCTCCGTCTCCTGCCGGGGAAAACGAAACTGATCCGCAGAGGAGGAGAAGCCTCTGCCCTTCGCCGGAGGGTTGCATTGGAAGTCCGCCCTGCAGAGGCCATGGGCTCCCTCGCCCACGTCGGATCGTGGCAGCTGGACAAGTTCCACCAGGACCACCTGCAGTCCAACGAGGACTTTCTCCGAAAGGTGCGCGGAGCCATTCATCTCATCTGCGAGTTTCTTAAGACGCGCTGCTTCCAGGATGCGCCCCGGAGTGGCATTAAGGTGCTGAAGGTGGTGAAGGTGAGAAGAGGATGGGCAGGCAGGTGCCTAGGATGGGGCTGTCCTGGCCTGGAGGTGGGGGTTTGGGGTGGGGGGTTGTCTTGAAATATTCTTATATATTCTTATATATTTTTTGTCATTTGTTAACCAAAGTAGTAGATCCTTTGTATTTGAACTGGATTATGTTGTCAGCTGGTCTTCGCAGGCACTTGGAGTGTCCGAAAACGGCCCAAAAATCCAGGCCATTTTCCAGGCCATTTTGGGAGGGCAAAAACAGCTGAGAAATGACATGAAAACAACCCAAAAAATAGCTGAAAATGGCCCCAAACGGCCCTGAAATGGCCTGGGTTTTTTGGCCATTTTCAGGCCGTTTTTTGGACCCAAAACAGTCTGAAAACACCCTGAAAAACAGCCTGCTTTGGGGACCGTTTCCAGCACTATGGCGCCTGCAAAGACCAGCTGGCCAGAAACCAGAAGAGCAGCTGGCAAAGGCACGCATGCCCACAGAGGGCTTTGCGTGGCACCTGTACCATAGGTTCTCTAGGACAGATTTAGGATGTCCAAAGTTGTTAAGTGTCTAATCTCCCTGCATTTTGTCAAGAGAGAGAAGCATTGCTGGAAATAACCATCTAGCTGGCACTGCAGGACTGGCCCAACAGCTGCCAGCCTAAGTGATCCCTTTAAGAAGCCATTCCTGGTGACTTCATGAACTCATCCCCCTTGGATGACAACAATATGCAAGAGATTTGCAACTAATTATTATTATTATTTTGTAATCAATCCTAGAATTTCTCCCATCCAAATAGAGCAATTAATTAGACTCTGAGGAGGTCGGGAAGTGGGTTTTCCAGTGGGCATGGTAGATCCCTGTCAGAGTTTGTCGCATAAAGTCAAATCCAGAAAGCACACACAGATAACCGATTCAGCAGGATTCATTGACTTCTTTATATACATACCAACACATGAGCAAATGGGCATTATATATGTTTATGGGTGGGTAAGAGGTAATTTACGTTTTGGGGTATTATACTGTACTGTGTAGTTTTAGTTTTGTAAGATTTATGTTAGAGCACAAATGGAGACCAAAGGGAATATGTAATATGAGGAATAGGAAAAAAAAAACAACTCTACAGAGAATCATTAAAACTTCCCAGAATATCACCGGGCTCCAGCTACCCACCCTGGACGACATCTTCACTTCTCGCTGTTAGAGGAAGTTGCATAACATTCTCAGAGACTCTTCCTATCCCGCTTATGATCTTTTTTAGACTGTTGTCTTCTGGCAGAAGATACAGAACAATTAAAACTCAGACCACACGCCTTCTGAATAGCTTTTATCCCAGTGGTATAATTGCACTCAACAATGAACTAAAGGGCCACCATCAGTGAGCTGTTAGACAGTGTTACTTGGTTTGTTGTGTGGATGTTGGGTGGTTTAGGGGTGAGGAATTTTTTTGGTGGGTGGGTGGCTGTTTGGGGATTGTTATGTGTGTTGGGCCTGGTCTCTGGGTGTCATGTGAACTTCGTTGTATGTGTATACTGTGTATATGCGGGATCGTATCCTGCCCCATACATCCCTGCGACCAATTCGCTCTCACAGGGAGGGACTTCTCCGGGTGCCGTCCACCAAGCAATGCCAGAGGGCGGCACCGAGGGGCAGGGCCTTCTCTGTGATGGGCCCAGCCCTCTGGAATGACCTCCCCCCCCCCCCGACATCAGGACAACAACCGATCTCCGCTCCTTCCGCATGAAACTCAAGACCCACCTGTTCCGACTAGCTGGCCTGGCTTGAATTATAGCTATTCTAATCCCTCTGGATACAATTTTAAATTAGGTTTGACTCTGGGTGTTTTAATTGTTTTTTAATTGCTTTTTGCTGTTTTAATTAATTGATTATTTATTTATTGTGTGTGTATAATGCTTTTTGTATATCTCCTCCTTGTCCTTGTCATTGTCATTATGTGTTATGTAGTAAATTGTACGCCGCCCCAAGTCCCTTGGTGGAGAGGGTGCAGCATATAAAAATGATTAATAAATAAATAATAAATAAATAAAAATATACGTACAATGACAATAAAGTTAAGTAAAGATGGGGAAATCCTTGAAGGTAGCAAAATGGAATGCACATGGCTTGGCGGGGAAATATAAACAAGCAGGAATTGAAAAATCAATTAACAAAGAGAAAGTAGATATTGTATTCTAACAAGAAACACATCAAAAGAAAGAAGGGGTGGATTTTGCATGCCCCTAATATAAATCAAAGAGTTTTATAATAGGGTAATAGGGTACTTAAAGAAATTGAAGAAGTCCAAGAAAAAGGTTATGTGATAATGGCAGGAGATTATAATATGGTCCTGGATAGCGGAATTCACAGATCCAATCCATCAAAAGCAGAAATAAAGTATAATAATTTAAGAAAACGTATTCATAGAAATAGACTCCAAGGAGGTCGGCAATTGGCTTATCCAGTGGGCAAGAAAGACCCTGGTGCCAAGGGCCCTGGGGAAAAGTATATTATAGCAGGAAAATTGTTCTGTGCCAGGCACAAACCAAATCGTTACTACCTCCCTCCTCCTCCCAGGGGATGGCAGCTGCATTTATTATGGGTATCTCTTGGAGACTCACGACGGGAACCCCTCCCTTTTCCCTTTCCCAGGGCGGATCGCTGGGCAAAGGCACCTGCATGAAACAAGGGTCCGATGCCGACCTGGTGCTCTTCTTGAACATCTTCAAAAGTTTCGCAGACCAGGAAAAGGAACGGAAGATGATCATTACCGAGTTTGAAAGGCAGCTCAAGAAATGCCAGAAGTCTCTCAATCTGCAGGTTTCCTTTCAGCAGTCGAAGTGGCCCAACCCACGAGTGAGCCAATTCGAGTTATGTTCAGAAGAGTCAGAGGACTTCTTTGAATTTGATGTCCTGCCGGCCTACGACCCCCTAGGTGGGTATTCTACCTGAGCAGGGAAAGCCCACCCTTCCCCCCGCCCCAAGCTATGGTTGGGCAGGGAGCACCAGAGCCAGGGAGACCACTGAAGCTGTCAGCGTTCCAAATATCATCCAGAATTAAATCAGAGTCCAAGGCAGAGCTTCCATCAAAATTCCAATTTAATAAGAGAGACATGTTGGTACATACTGTGGAAACCCGAATCTGAAAACTGCCTGGGTTTTCCACCCAGTTGAAAGTTCAAAACCTTGCCCCCGCACCCAACAAGTCCATCCCATGGTCAAATCTTCGTCTGCCATGCTGGCATTCCCACCCATCCAGTTCCCGTCAGGTGCAGAGGTGCGGAGGCAAAAGATGCCCTTGGGCTTCTAGAAAGGAATGCTTTATTTTGACAACACATTCTGCTCCTTACTATTCCCCCTCCCAATTACCTCACTAATGAAACAGCATAGTAAAATAAGAGAGAGTGTGGCAGGCCAAAGATCCTTAAAGGAATATGCCTGCAGGCCTGACAGGCGGCCTCTCCTCTAAAACAGGGGCACCCAATCCCGAGGTTGCAGCCTGTTTGAAAACGAGCCGCGGGAGAGATGGGCAAGCATGCAGATCAGCGGTGTGCTCCTACCGGTTTGGACTGGTTCAGCCGAACTGGTCGTGGTTTGGCGGCCTGCGTAGCTGGAACCAGCATCGACCCAGCCCTGCCACTTTCTTTCCGCCATTATTTCCAAGGAAGAGAGAACGTGGGTGAAGTCTTTCTGGGTGGGAAGGGATGTCCTTAGGCACATTTCGAGAGGGTTGGGGGTGAACGTTGGGGTGCCTTGCACCCTCCTGGCTTCCTCAGTTTCCCTGCAGTCCCAGTAGAGGATCTCGTTCCCGGAAAACCCGCCTTTCCGAAGCAGTTGGAAGTTCTTTTTTCCACGGGAGACATCGGGATAAGATTCTCTCGTCTACAAAGTTGGTGGAGAATTTCAAAGGCGCTTTTGAGGCCCGGTTGAATTTTCTCTCGACAGGCCATTATCAACGCACCAAGCCCGACCCCCAGATATACGTCGATCTTATTCACTCTGGCCATCGTGGAGAGTTCTCCCCCTGCTTCACGGAGCTGCAAAGGGACTTCATAGTGAGCCGCCCCACCAAGCTGAAGAGCCTCATCCGCCTGGTGAAACACTGGTACAAAGAGGTCTGTGGCCTGGAGAATGGAATTCAGGGTCCCAATTATTGGAATCCGGTCTTCCAACGAGTAGGGGTTTGTTGGAGGGTTGTTGAGTCAGCCTTTCTTAGGAAACACCGCAGCCCCACCTCAGTGCTTTCACAACTGCACTGATTCACTTCACAGATGTGGCGAGAAAAGTCGTAAAAGGGGGCAAAACTCCCTTAACAAATTTCTCACTTGGCAAAGTACCGTATTTTTCGGCGTATAAGACGCACCTTTTTCCCTCAAAAAAAGAGGGTGAAAATCTGGGTGCGTCTTATACACTGAATACCTCATTTCTGGCCTGCTGAAACCCCGCCCTCTTTGCAAAAATGGCCGTGCAGAGCCTTTAGGAGGCTTCCAGAGTGCTCCTGGAGTCTGGAGAGGGCAGAAATGAGCAAAAAACAGACCAATTTTTGCTCGATTATGCCCCCCCCCCCCGCCTCCAGGAGCACTCTGGAAGCCTCCTAAAGGCTATGCATGTCCTTTTTTTGAGAAAAAAACGGGCCTGTTTTTGCAAGGTCTGTTTTTTTTAATTTGCCTCTTCAAAATCTTGATGTGTCTTATACTCCAAAAATACGGTACCATATTTCCCTGAAAATAAGACATGGCCTTATTTTCTTTTGACCCCTGAAATAAACACTTGGCCTTATTTTCGGGGAGGTCTTATTATTTTTGAGGTGCAGGAGGCGGCGAGCATGGTCACCTCATGGCTGCTGCTGTGTTGCAATATTTTCGGGGAGGGCTTATTTTAGCGCATGCCCTCAAAAGCCCCAATTAGGCTTATTATCCGGGGAGGTCTTATTTCCAAGGAAAAGGGGTATAAAGTAGTCGAGGATAGATTGTCTTTCGTCGGTCTTCCTCATTCAAATACTACGGGGAATTTTATTTAAGCTGCCTTTCTGTGTAACCCAGGTGGAGGAAAAGTCATTCCCCCCAAAGTACGCCCTTGAGCTACTAACTGTCTACGCCTGGGAGCAAGGAAGCAAACAGAATGACTTCATCACAGCAGAAGGTTTCCGGACAGTGCTTTGGCTCATTGAGCACTACAAGGAGATTTGCATCTATTGGACAAAATACTACGATTTCGACAATGAGATCATCAAGCGGTATTTGCAGGACCAGCTCCGTAAAAACAGGTCAGTCTCCACCTTGGATACCAAGAGAGTTGTTTGATTTTATTTCAAAAATCAGTAATGACATTTGTCATAGTGGAGAAACTCCTGCAACAACGGCTCCTAGCGAGTTTCATATTGGAGTAAAATGCAAACACCTTTTAAGCACCTTTGCTTGCCTTATGCGTCAATGTTTCTTCTTCTTTTGGAGTGGCGAGAGCAAAACAGCCGTGAAACAAAGAAGAGTGTGTGTGTGTGTGTGTGTGTGTGTATGTTTGTGTGTCCCCAAACTTCCCTTTCCTTTCTAGCTTGACTTTCATCTGACCTAGGAATACCATTTATGAACCTGCTGGCCACTAGAAGGCAGCAGAGAGACACATGACTCTTTGCTGCCACCTATCTGGAGCGTAGTTGTAAAATGATAGATCCACCAAGTGAAGTTCATGGAAAGTACTTTCAACGGGGCCTGAACTCATGAATAAGTGTTGTCATCTGCCCCAGCCTGCGCATAGGACTATAACTTTCTTTGTTGGACTTCAGGCCAGTGATCCTTGATCCAGCAGATCCAACCGCAAACTTCGGAGAGGCAGAAGGCTGGGATCGGCTGGCCGAAAAGGCGAAATCTTACGCTTCCATGAGTTGCTGTCGGAAACCAGATGATTCTTTGGTTGAACCCTGGGATGTGCCGGTGAGGAAAAAAGAACGGCAAAGTTGCATTTTTGCTGGGTTTCTTCGGGATAAGATGCCAGGGTGGCATAGTGGTTAGACGGTGGTACTGCAGGCTACATCTGCCGACTGCCGGCTACCAAGAGTTCAATCCTGACCAACTCAAGGTTGACAGCCTTCCATCCTTCCGAAGTTGGTAAAATGAGGACCCAGATTGTTGGGAGCAAGATGTTGATTCTGTAAACCACTTAGAGAGGGCTGTAAAGCGGTATATAAGTCTAAGTGTTATTGCTATTGCAGGCTTACTCTGCCCCCTACCAAGGGTTCCATTCTCAGAGGCTCAGGCTTGAGTCAGACTTCCATCCTTACGAGGTCAGTAAAATGAGGACTCTGTAAACCTCTGAAAAATAAAATCAACGGGGAAGCTATATTCACTTAATGATGGTGTTGTTAATTTATCAACTGCGGGGCTCACTTAACAACTGTGGCAAGGAAGGTCATAAAATGGGACAATGGGCTCACTTAACAGTTGCCTCGCTTAGCAACATAAATTTTGGGCTCCCTTGTGGTTTGAAGTCTGTGTATACTGTAATATCAAAGAAATGGTAGAACAGAATCATTAGAGAAAGGAGGAAATGTGAATAGCAAAAATTAAAATGTTTTTTAAAAATTATTTTAAATCATTAAACTGAATTGTTGAATTGTCCTGCAGTGAGCTGGCCACAGCCATTCGGTACCAATAAAGGAGGATCTTTGTAGCTCAGGGTCGTCCTTGTTGCTCTCTGAACTTGGTGGTTTTCTTGTAGATGTTTCACAACCCAGCTAGGGAACATCATCAGTGCTAGAAGGGAGTGGGGTTTGCGGAGAGGAGGGGAAGAAAAGGGGAAGTGGAGGTGGTAATGAAGGAAGAGGAGGAGGAGGAGGCCACTGTAAAGTCCTTGGTGCTCTCTGAGCTTGGTAGTTTTCTTGCAGACCTTTCTTGACCCTACTAAGTAACATCATCAGTGCTAGAAGGAAGGTGGGGGAGGAGGGAGAAGAGGATTGTGGCGTCCTTGGTGCTCTCTGAGCTTGGTGGTTTTCTTGTAGACGTTTCATGACCCAACTAGGGAATATCATCAGTGCTAGGAGGGAGTGGGGTTCGTAGGGAGGGGAAGGAACACTGGAGTCCCCAATGCTCTCCGAGCTTGCTCGTTTTCTTGCAGACGTTTCATAACCCTACTAAGTAACGTCATGAGTTGGCCACAACTGGTAACAGCAAGTTGGCTGCAGCAAATTACCCCCTTTGGAGTTGGAGGGATGAGGGTAAAGGAATGGATTTCCCGCAGACTTCCAGGCATCAGCAAATAACCAAAGGTCCGTTTTTGTGTCTTTTCCAGCTGGCACAGGAGGGGCCTCAAGAGGAAAGCTGGTGCACACTGTTATGAAGAGACCCCCACCGTGGATCTGAAACACCGGGGTGGAAGCAGCTGAATGGCAACGCGCTTTGGCTTTTAATACTACTTCAGGAGCTTATCTATATATATATGGGGAAATCAAGGATGACGTACCAATCTGGAATGTGATTGATGGGACATGATTTGAAAAGCCAACTTAGTTTGAGGAACCCAGGATATGGAAGACAAGCCATCATTCATCCATAGTGGGACAGAACGAAATCCAGCTTAGATTTGCATTTGGTGGCTTCCGATTGTAGTCACGCTTACTTTAGGTTGGTGTGTATTTTACACATTCATGTCCAGAAATTGCAGGTAAAGGGGCTGACTTTAAAGGGAACATATGATGCTGTTACTATAGCTCAGGAAAATTGGGCACAGCCTGGAGAGGAATTGTGGTAAGAAAGACCAGGAGCTTATGAAATTCACACTGGGTAAAATTTTTGTC
This sequence comes from Natrix helvetica, assembly GCF_964273705.1. NCBI lineage: Eukaryota > Metazoa > Chordata > Lepidosauria > Squamata > Natricidae > Natrix > Natrix helvetica. The sequence goes on from NC_138564.1 coordinate 12,268,765, forward strand.
AGGTAGGTAGGTAGGTAGGTAGGTGATAGATGATAGATAGATAGATAGATAGATAGATAGATAGATAGATAGATAGATAGATAGATAGATAGATGATAGATAGATGATAGCTAGATAGATAGATGATAGTTAGATGATAGATAGATGATAGTTAGATGATAGATAGATAGATAGATAGATAGATAGATAGATAGATAGATAGATAGATAGATAGATGATATAGATAGATGATAGATAGATAGATAGATAGATAGATGATAGATAGATAGATAGATAGATAGATAGATAGATAGATAGATAGATAGATAGATAGATAGATGATAGATAGATAAACCTTTATTGTCATTTTTTACTGTGGGAACACTGCCAATATTAAAATGAAATTCTGTGGCCTCCTCTTAAAAGTGGACACCTATATTACAAACATATATAGATGCTATAGGTGAATTAATCACTGTCCATCTCAAATAGCAGCTAAGCACAAACAGGCCATGGACCTTGGTGAATCGATTTGAATCTTCTTCCTTTTATCTTTGTTAGATAGCGAGATCCTTGCTTGATTGAAGGGTTAGTGACAAAGGGCTCCAGCTACTGAAGGGAGATCAAATTTTGTCGTGCATTTACACTTCCTATGATATTTTGCAGTTGCGGTTATTATTGTTTTTTTGCTATGCTTTGTTTAATAAACATTTTCAGCTTAGGTTGCATTTACGCGTTTATTGTTTCCGAGGCCACAAATTTCCTGGGCATATCGTAGCACTGGCACTCTTCAAACCCTGTCTGTCTTTGCAAGCATTTTGGGCACGAGTTTTAAGGGTGGGGTAGACATTGGGCTTTGTTTTCTTTCCCCTGGCTGCATCAGAGGCCAAATTTTTCTTCAGCCCAAATGGAAAAAGGGACGCTGGGACGAGATTTGGGGTGGAATGTCATGCTTAAAAATGACATTTCTTGCTCTTTTTAACAATCAAGAGCTTTTTCACACAGAAGAGGAAAAATCCTGTTGCAGCGGTCAGAAAAATGGGTACCTCGGAGGCCTTTTATTTATTTATTTTGACCCCAAACATTTTCAGCTTGGATTGCATTTACGCTTTTGTTCTTTTCGAGTCCACAAACCTCGGGCGAACCAGCAGGGAAAAAATGCTCGGCCAACAGTTTCTGCTAAAAATCCAGAAAATTAAAGTTCTTCCTTTTCCTGTGGTTCACTTGAGTGACTTTTTCATCAAAATGGTTTCTGAGCCTGTAGAAAAGCATAAACGCTCTAATAAAATCTGAGTGCTAGATTATAGTAGAGTTTATAAAGATAAAAGATTCCCCTCGCACATCTGTGCTAGTCGTTCCTGACTCTAGGGGGCAGTGCTCATCTCCGTTTCAAAGCCGAAGAGCCAGCGCTGTCTGAAGCCGTCTCCGTGGTCATGTGGCCGGCATGACTCAATGCCGAAGGCGCACGGAATGCTGTTCCCTTCCCACCAAAGGTGGTTCCTATTTTTCTACTTGCATTTTTTACGTGCTTTCGAAATTCTAGGTTGGCAGAAGCTGGGACAAGTCACGGGAGCTCACTCCGTTATGCGGCGCTAGGGATTCGAACCACCCAACTGCTGACCTTTCTGATCGACAAACTCAGCGTCTTTAGCCACTGAGCCACCGTGCCCCTTATAAAATTTATATAATCCAGTTTATATTGTTGGAAGTTAAATCCCACCTCTCTACCTAGAAAAATGAAATATTTTAGGGTATATTAAAAAGGCAGAATATTTCCCCTAAAAGAGAAGTAGAGAGGCAGAATCTCAACCTTCCCCCCCCCCGCCACCTTTGTCAATGGGCCATTAAGACCTCGGCCAGTCTATTCTACATAACAAAGATCTACGCCCTTCAGGCAGAGCCATTTCATTGCCCTTCATAGCAATAGCAATAGCCCTTAGACTTATATACCGCTTTACAGTGCTTTTATAGCCTTCTCTAAGCGGTTTACAGAGTCAGCCTCTTGCCCCCCAACAATCTGAGTCCTCATTTACTGACCTTGGAAGGACAGAAGGCTGAGTCAACCTTGAGTCTGGTGAGATTTGAACTGCCAAATTGCAGTCAGCCGGCAGTCAGCAGATGTAGCCTGCAGTACCACCGTCTAACCACTGTGCCACCGTGGCATCTTATCCCGAAGAAACCCAGCAAAAATGCAACTTTGCCGTTCTTTTTTCCTCACCGGCACATTCCAGGGTTCAACCAAAGAACCATCTCGTTTCCGACAGCAACTCATGGAAGCGTAAGATTTCGCCTTTTCTGCCAGCCGATCCCAGCCTTCTGCCTCTCCGAAGTTTGCGGTTGGATCCGCTGGATCAAGGATCACTGGCCTGAAGTCCAACAAAGAAAGTTAGAATCTTACACGCAAGGCGGAGTAGATGGCAACACTCGTTCAGGCCCTGTTGAAAGTACTTTCCATTAACTTCAGTATTTGGTGGCTCTACTACCATTTCACAACTACACTAATAGAAGAGCTACCATGGTCGGGTTGCAAAACTTCAGATAGATGGCAGCAAAGAGTCGTCTCTCTCTCTCTCTCTCTCTCTCTCTCTCTCTCTCTCTCTCTCTGCTGCCTTCTAGTGGCCAGCAGGTGCATAAATGGGGTTTCTAGGTGTGATGGAAATCAAGCTAGAAAGTCAGGATGAATTTTGCAAGGAAAGAAGGGAAGTTTGGGACACACCCTATTCTTTGTTTCACGGCTGTTTTGCTCTCGCCACTCCAAAAGAAGAAGAAACATCGATGCATAAGGCAAGCAGAGATAGCAACAGCTCAAAAGGTGCTTGCATTTTACTCCAATTTGAGACTCGCAAGGAGCCGTTGTTGCAGGAGTTTCTCCACTATGACAAATGTCATTGCTGATTTTTGAAATCAAATCAAATCACTCCCTTGGAATTCATGGTGGGAGACTGACCTCTTTTTACGGAGCTGGTCCTGCAAATACCGCTTGATGATCTCATTGTCGAAATTGTAGTATTTTGTCCAATAGATGCAAATCTCCTTGTAGTGCTCAATGAGCCAAAGCACGGTCCGGAAACCTTCTGCTGTGTTGAATTCGATCCATGCACCACTTTGCTCCCAGGCGTAGACAGTTAGTAGCTCAAGGGCGTACTTTGGGGGGAATGGCTTTTCCTGCACCTGGGTTACCCAGAAAAGCAGCTTAAATAAAACTCCTTGCAGTATTTGAATGATGAAACTATACGAAAGATGATCTATCATTGGCTAAAATTAGCACCATTTTAAGGCAAATATAATTAAGCAGACTTTATTATCTGGCCCCTTTCCCAAACCCCAGTGTCAGGCCTGCAGCCCTCTTTTCTTTTGGATCTTTGGATCTCTTGTCACACTTTCTATGATTCAATTATGCCTTTTCTATGGTGGGAAAATGGGAAGGGGGGATTGTATGGAGTTAGATGATATGCAGCCATAACAACATTATTTCTAGAAAGCCAAGGTCATCCTTTGTCTTTGCACCTGACCGGAATTGGATGGGGGGAAGATGTCAGCATGGCAGTGGGAGATTGGACCATAGAGGTGGGCATGGGGGGCAAGATCTTGAACTTTCAACTAGGAGGGGGAAACCGGGAAGATTTCAGAACTGGAGGGAGGGATAACAATGGGAGGGGGGCAAGCTGCCTTGGGAAGCTGCTCCAAGGCAGGAAAAGCCCTGAGAATTTAAGAACCGTTGGCTAAACCAAAAATTGGGGAGGGGGAATCCTACTGGTAACAATAATGAAAATTATTCTGCAGGCAACAGACCTCGTTGTACCAGTATTTTACCAGGCAGATGAGGCACTTCAGCTGGCCGCATTGGTTCCATATGAAGTTCCTTTGCAGCTCCGTGAAGCAGGGGGAGTACGCCCCACATGTCCCTGTGCGTATCAGTTTGAGGTAGGGCCGAGGATCAGCCTTGGAGACATCATATTGGCCTGTCGAGAGAAGATCCAGGTAGAATGTGCAGAAACAAACAGATTAACATTAGCAATGAAGGAGAAAGAGCAAACGGAATTATGACATGATTTGGGAAGTATTTTACCAATGGCTGGAGAATAAAAAAGGAGTTTGGAAATGAAGAAGGCTAAAAAAATAAGTAGAAAAAAATATTAAGATAGCGATATAAATAAGATGAAAGCTGTTAGTTTGTGTAGGATGGGAATAGTGATGTTTCGTGTTAATATGGTGTCATCGCTAGACGATATTAAGAAGAAAAATGGAGAGTTTGATCATGTGTAAATGTTTAATATATTATAATATTAAGTTTAGGGAAATGAGGTTAATATGAATGTGAAAGACATAGCAAATGAGGAACCTTGTGGCACAGCGGCGTTTGCACCCAGAAGACAGACAGAGAGAGACAGACAGAGAGACAGACAGAGACACAGAGAGACAGAGACACAGAGAGAGACACACAGAGAGAGAGAGAGAGAGAGAGAGAGAGAGAGAAAGAGAGAGACAGACAGACAGAGACAGAGAGACAGAGACAGACAGAGTGAGAGATAGAGAGAGACAGACAGACAGAGACAGAGAGAGACACACACAGAGAGAGAGACAGACAGACAGAGTGAGAGATAGAGACAGATCGACAGACACAGAGAGAGAGACACACACACAGAGAGACAGAGAGAGAGAGAGACACAGAGAGAGAGACATACACACACACACACACACACACACATACAGAGAGACAGAGAGAGAGAGAGACAGACACACAGAGAGATTTCCCTGGCTCTAGTGCTCCCTGCCTAACCGTAGCAGGGGGAGGGGGCTTTGCTTGCCCCCTACACCCACCTAGGGCATCGTAGGCTGGCAGGACATCAAATTCAATGAAATCCACTGATTTCTTCGAACGCAACCTGAACTGGAGCACCCGAGGGTTGGACCACTTGGACTTCTCAAATATAAGTTCCAAATGCACGTTCTCCTTGCATCCGTTGGACCACCTCCCAATCTCCTTGAGGATCGCCTGCTGCTCCTCTTCCTTGTCTGTGTATTTTTTGACAAGGTCCAATAACAACTTCAGGTCAGCGTCTGACAAATACGGCTCCCCCCCGGCCTTCGCTCCGCCACCTTCCCATCTTCTCAACAATCGTCTTCTGCTGCTCTTCCTTGTCTCTCTTTCTTTTGGGAATGTACCATAACCAAAACTGGTCAACACCTGAATAATACGGCCCCCTGCAGAGTCCACTCCACCACCTTCTCATCTCCTCAATCTCCTTCTGCTCCTCTTCGTTTTCTGTGTATTCTTTGACAAGGTCCAATAACAACTTCAGGTCAGCGTCTGACAAATATTGCTCCCTCCGGCCTTCGCTCCGCCACCTTCCCATCTTCTCAACAAGCGTCTTCCGATCCCCTCCCAGTTCTCTGTATCTTATGCAGTTTTTACGGAATGGCCCCATGTCAGCCTCCGACAAATTCAGCTCCTCCTCGCATTCCCGGAGCCATTTTTGAATCTTCTCCGTGATCTCCTCCGGATCTTTTTCCTGGTCTCTGTAACTTTCGAGAAGGCCCAATAACAACCCCAGGTCAACCTCCAACAAATACGGCTTCTTCTGCCATTCGCTGAGCCGCCTTTTAATTTCTTCGATGATGATCTTCCGATCCTTTTCCTGGTCCTCATAACTTTGGAAGATGTTCAAGAAGAGTACCAGATCGGCATCCGACGAATACGGCTTCCTCTCCCGATTGTTGACCCATCTTTCCAAGTCCTCCATGATCTCTTTCCGATCCTTTTCCTGGTCTGTGTAACTTTGGAAAAGATCCCTTAACAGCTTCCGGTCTTCACCTGGCCCAAAAGATATGTGGAGTTTGCTTGCAATCGCCTCCATAACCACCATCCAATCTTTTTCTTGCTCGGCGTAACTTCTGAAGACGTTGGAGAAGAGCTCCAGGTTGGCATCTGATAAATATGGCTGCTTCTGCCACTCGTAGTTCCGCCTGTCAATCTCCTCCTTGAACATCTTCCGCTGTGCCTTCTGGCCTTGGTAAATTTGGATGAGGCGTGAGTACAACGGCTCTACATCTTCTGAAAACCACAAACCACGCAAGGGCGTGCAAGCTCTGAGCCACCTTTCCATCTCCTCAATGATTCTCTTGCGATCCTCTTCCTGGTCTTTGTAAGTTTTTATGACGTTCAGGAACAGCTTTGGGTCAGCTGCCCCGTATTTCATGCAGGTGCCTTTGCCCAGCGATCCGCCCTGGGAAGGGGAAAAGGGAGTTCCTGTCGTGAGTCTCCATACCCATAATAAATGCAGCTGCCATCCGCTGGGAGGAGGAAGGAGGTAGCAACGATTTGGTTTGTGCCTGGCACAGAACCAAGAACAATTTTCCTGCTTTAATATACTTTTCCCCAGGGCCCTTGGCACCAGGGTCTTCCTTGCCCACTGGATAAGCCAGTTGCCAACCTCCTCGTAGTCTATTTCTATGAATACGTTTTCTTTAATTATTATAATTTATTTCTGCTTTTGTTGGATTGGATCTGTGAATTCCGCTCTCCATGAGCATATTATAATCTCCTGCCATTATCCCATAACCTTTTTTTTGGGGGGGGGGGCTTCTTCTATTTCTTTATATACCTTATTATAAAACTCTTTTTGATTTATATTAGGGGCATACAAGTTCCATTGGGGAAGACAATGGAAAATTCTGTTAGCGAAGCCGTATTTTCTGCAATCCAGTTTGGATGCTTTCTCAAAACTTCCCAACAGTTGGCACCTAAGAGGCATGTTTGTGGCTTGAATTCAATAGATTGCTCAACTCTTAAAAACTTCCGGTTTTAAGCTACCACATCCAAAGCTGGAGGGGGGAGGGGCTGCTCGGATACTCCCCACCACCACCACTAGGCTGTGATCACCCAGTTCAGACAACAGAACATTTCAAGAGCCAAAAAAGCTCCAGGTTTGCCTAGTGGTGGTGGAGGGAAACCCTTCCCATCTCCCTTCCCTGGGCAGTCTCTCTCTCTCTCTCACTCACACACACACACCCCCCAACTCCATCCAGGTACCTCCCTGCCCATCCTCTGCTCACCTTCACCACCCTCAGCACCTTAATGCCTTCTGCATCCTGGAAGCAGCGCCTCTGGAGAAACTCGCCAATGCGGTCGACCTCCCTAAGCACCCTTTGGAGAAACTCATTGTTGGGCTGCAGGTGGTCCAAGTAGAACTTCTTCAGCTGCCATGATCCGACGTGGGCGAGAGAGCCCATGGCCAGGCAGAGAGAGAGAGAGAGAGAGAGAGAGAGAAGAAAAAGAAGGCGGAGGAGGAGAAGGAGGAGGAGGAGGTGGTTTCCAATGCAACCCTCCGCCCAGCGCCTTCCCTTGGCTTCCCTCCTTCGGGCCCACTTCCGTTTCTCTGGCAGGAGAAGGAGGGTAGTGCCAGGCAGCTGTTGGAAGATCAAAGGTTTCCTGGTTTGTTCCCAGCCGGGAGTCACCGCCGACGCTTAGAAGAAAGTTTCGTGAAGACAGCCGCCTGAAAGTTATGAGCTTTATTGAAGGGAAAAAAGGGAACGGGAAGGATGAGACGCAGCTCTGTCCTTCCCGGCTCTGCAGCACCATATACAGTTTGGTCTTATATACAGTTTTTCTTCCCCCTGGCTATAGTGTAAATTTCAATGCGAATAAAAGTTCCTTTATTCTGGATAATCGTTCTGACATTGATTCTCTTGTCTTTGGGTTTCGTTCGTCTGGTATCTTGCCCTTGTGTTAATCTTATCATAAAACCTGAGGAGGATGTTTTCCTGTTATTCGGGGCGCTTATACAAAGAGGTCTGTTTTATGTAGATGGTCATGGTGTCCGTGTTATCTTGTAATCACTGCTAGATTCGGGGTTTTCCCAACTCCATTATCCTTTTCCTAATCCTATTATCTTATTTCCTTTTGTGACCAAGTGTAACCTCTTCCTGGCTAGTGTGTGGTTTTTCTTCCCTCTGGCTATGTATTCATTAATTCGTTTCTGTTCATGCTCTCTGGGTTATTTTCGTTATCTTACCACACAGCGCTCGGAGGGCCGAGAAGGAGAAGGAAGGGGCGGAGTGGAAGGAGCGCTTTCCCCGCTGAGGCCGGATGCAGGAAACAACAGGTTCACACCCCGAGTCCTGCCCGGAAAGGGAGCGGCTAATAAATCCAAATTTATTAAATTTTATTACACAGTTGGGAGGGAACTTGTAGGTCATTTAGTCCAACCCGCTCCCCCCAAGCAAGAGACCTTTGCACTCTTTCTGACAGATGGCAGTCCAGTCTCTTTTTGAAAGCCTCCAGGGATGAAGCTCCCACAACCTCTGAAGGCAAGCTGTAGGAAGACAGGAAAAGAAAGAGGAAAGAAAGAGAAAGAGAGAGAGAGAAAGAGAGAGAAAGAGAGAGAAAGAACGAGAAAGAAAGAAAGAAAGAAAGAAAGAAAGAAAGAAAGAAAGAAAGAAAGAAAGAAAGAACAGCTTGCCTCCAGAAGTTGTGAATGCCCCAACATTGGAAGTCTTTAAGAAGATGTTGGATAGCTATTTGTCTGGAACAGTATAGGGTTTCCTGCCTAGGCAGGGGGTTGGACTAGAAGACCTCCAAGGTCCCTTCCAACTCTGCTATTGCATTGTATTATTGTAAGAAAGAAAGAAGAAAGAAAGAAAGAAAGAAAGAAAGAAAGAAAGAAAGAAAGAAAGAAAGAAAGAAAGAAAGAAAGAAAGAAAGAAAGAAAGAAAACAGTTGGAAGGGATCTTGTAGGTCATCTAGTCCAAGCTATATCACATTCTAATATTTCCCTAGTTACATTCTCCTCTGTCGGAATCTCTTTGCTTTTCCAATTTTGAGCAAATATAATCCTAGCTGCTGTTATATAACAGGAACAATCAAATAAACAGGAGGCCAAAAATGCTGTATTCAGTGTATAAGACACACCCAGATTTTCACCCTCTTTTTTGAGGGAAAAAGGTTTGTTCGTCTTATACTCTGAAAAATACGGTACATAACAACACACGAGTAAATGGACATTATATATGTTTATGGGTGGGTAAGAGGTTATTTACGTTTTGGGGTAATATGTATACTGTGTAGTTTTAATTTTGTAAGATTTATGTTAGAGCACAAATGGAGACTCCCTTTGATTTATGTTAGGTACATACAAATTTGCTAAGGTAACCTCTTGTCCATAAATCAAACCTTGAATTATCTTCCCAAAACATCCCTTTTTATAGTCTTCATCATAAATTCACATGTTTTTTGCTAGAATAATTGCTACCTCTCTTCCTTTTGAGGTACTAAATGCCTTTTCATATACACCAGCCCAGTATAACTTAAGTTCATCCACCCCTTCTTTCTTTTGATGTGTTTCTTGTTAGAATACAATATGCAATCCCCAGAAAAAAAAATATTTCAGGCTTTAAGTCAATGTTGTATCATTTGTTCTAGCCACAAAATGTATTTTAGTCCAATTTTTTTTTGCTTCTGCGGAGATCCACCACATATGAGCCTGGTGTCTGGTGGCCTTTCCAACATTTATCTGATTTATCTTTAAACATCTTCGCCAGTCTTGCCTGTGGGCAGTGCCACCTATAAAACATCCTATACAAATTCTCTTTATATGCAGTTGACATTGCTAATTTATAATTTCTGTCCTATAGTTGCTGCCATTTGGCTAGTTCTGTCATATTATAAATGAAGTTTTTAGCCCAAGCTATTGTTGTTTCTTTCACTTGCTCTTCTACTTCAATACTCGGTAGGTACAGTTTTTTAACATCCTCTCTTCTGTTCCTGTTAGTATCTTATCTAATTCTGTCAATTCCGTATAAAATCCATATGATTTGGCATCTTTTTCATACCTAGATTTTATTTGCTGACTGCTGGCTGCCTGCAATTTGGCAGTTCGAATCCCATCAGGCTCAAGGTTGACTCGGCCTTCCATCCTTCCGAGGTGGGTAAAATGGAAGGCCGAGTCAACCTTGAGCAGGTCAGGATGAAAGCGGAAATATTCATCTTCATCGGCCTGCCAATCAGCCAAAATATTACCAACGCTCAACATGGTTCAAGGCGGCCATCCCAGAGTCCTCAGGACTGAACAAATCTAAGTTCTTGTTTACATTAACTTTTAATTGTTTTGATGATTGTTCCCCACCCAGAGTCACTAATTTGAGATAGGCAGATAAAGGTTGTCTTTTAGGCAGCAGTATTGGTAGTTTTTGGTTGGGGGGGGGTCACTTGCAACCCTGACACTCTACTTAGTTCATTTAGTGATGGTTCAAAGTTACAACAGTATCAAAAAAGTGACTTATGGCCATTTTTCACACTTACGACCATTCCAAAATCACCGTGTTCATATGATCAAAATTCATACATTTTGGCAACTGACTTGCACTTGTGACAGTTGCAATGTCCCGCGGTCACGTGATCCGACTTTCCCACAAGCAAAATCGATGGGAAATCCAGATTCACCAAACCACCATCGTAAAACACACGATGGACGGTTGCAGGAACTGGGCCCGGCTAGTCTAGTGAAGAGAAGGACCAGGGGAGACAGGATAGCAGTTTTACAGTATTTGAGGGGCTGCCCCAGAGAGGAGGGGTTTCAAGCTGTTTTCCAAAGCCAGACAAGGAATAATGGATGGAAACTGACCAAGGAGAGATTCAACCTGGAAACAAGAAATCTTCTGACAGTGAGAGGAGCTTGCCTTCATATGTAGTGGGAGCTTCATCCCTTGAGACTTTCAAGAGGAGATTGGATTGCCGTTTGTCAGAAATGGTGTAGTTTCCCGGCTTGGGCTGGGCGGGGGGGTTGGACTAGATGACCTACAAGGTCCCTTCCAACTCTATTATTCAGTTATTATTCTCTTATTCAGAAGTTATGGGCCCTTCATCACCAGAGGCTTTGAAGAAGAGATTGGACTGCCATTTCTCAGAAATGGTGCAGGGTCTCCTGCTTGGGTGGTGGGTTGGACTAGATGACCCACAAGGTCCCTTCCAACTCTGCCATTCTGTTATTATTCTGTTATTCAGAAGTTGTGGGAGCTTCTTCACTTGAGACTTTCAAGAAGAGATTGGACTGCCCTTTGTCAGAAATGGTATAGTGTCCCCTGCTTGGGCTGGGAGGGGGTTGGACTAGATGACCTCCAAGGTCCCTCCCAACTCAGTTTATCTGTTAAAACCCAGCTGGTTCCTGGTGGCCTAAGTGAGACGTCGGGCGTCCCGTTCCCCACCCGGGAAACCCCTTCCTCGCTCGCCCTTCGGCCCAGTCCCGTCGCGCCCGCTTTTCGCTTTCGCTTTCGCTTTCGCGTTTCGTTTCCTCCGCCCGCCGAAGCGCAGCGCCAGCCAGTTTTCTTTTCCGGAGAAGCTCCGCCCCGCCGAGATACCCGAAAGCCTGGCGGGCGGTATAAAAGGAGGCGGTCGGAGGCGGCGAGGACAGAGGCGGTGTTTGTTTTGGGTTTTGCGGACGGAGAGAGCTCGACATCCCGACTGAAGATGGTAAGAAGCGGGGCGAAGCGGCCGTGGGACTTCTTTCAATCTCTCTTCCTCTTTCTATCCTCAATCTCTCGCTCTTTCCTTTCTTTCTCTCTGTCTCTTTCCCTCTTTCTTTCCTCAATCTCTCGCGTTCTTTTCTTTCTCTCTGTTTCTTTCCTTCTTTCTTTCCTCAACCTCTCGCTCTTTCCTTCCTTTCTCTCTGTCTCTTTCCCTCTTTCTTTCCTCAATCTCTCGCGCTTTCCTTTCTTTCTGTCTCTTTCCCTCTTTCTTTCCTCAATCTCTCGCGCTTTCCTTTCTTTCTGTCTCTCAAAATTTCTCTCAATCTCTCCCCTTTTCTTCTCTCAATCTCTCACTCTTTCCTTTCTCTCTCAAAATTTTTCCTCTCTCAATCTTTCTTTCAAAATCTCCCACTCTCTCAATCTCCCTTTCCTCAATCTCTCGCTTTCCTTTCTCTCAATCTCTCCCTCTTTCCCCAATCTCTCGCTTTCCTTTCTCTCTCTCAATCTCTCCCGTTTCTCAGTCTCTCTCCCTCTTCCTTTCCTCAATCTCTCCCTCTTTCCTTTCCCTCTCTCAATCTCCCCCCCTTTCCTCAATCTCCTTTAACGCAACCGCGGGGGAGGGGGCTTCTCCAATCGGGGGCGGGGTCCTGAGCCTCCCCCTCCCGGGTCGTCCTGGAGAAAGGGGGAGGGAGGGGGAGAGGGGGAAGTCGCCTCCCCAGCCCGATGAAAGCGATCCTCGTCGGCGGGGCTGTGAATCCCAGCCGGGATGATTTAACGCGATCCTCCGTTGCGCTTGCTTTGTCCCCCAGGCGCTGATTCTGAAGGTGAAGCTTCTGACGGGCGAAGTCCACTCCGTGGCTTGCTCCCCCAACCAAACCGTCTGGGACCTCAAAACTCAACTGGGTCGCCAGAGCGGGGTGACCCCCTATCAGCAGAAGCTGGCTCGCCTGGACGGCGCCTACCTGGATCTTCAGGACGGCGCCCCGCTCAGCGACTACGACCTGCGCACAGGTGACACCCTCCTGCTGATGGTGAAGAACGAGGAGTCCATCCCTCTTCTGCTGAGGAAGTCCAACCAGCAAACCTCCACTTACCACGTCCTGCCTTCCAACACAGTGGCGCAGTTCCGAGCCCAGATCCGCACCCGGGAGCGAATCCAAGATGACCAATTCTGGCTGGCGTACGAGAGCCAGACCATGGCGGATGAGCGCAAACTCTCCGATTACAACATTTGCCCCGGTGGCACCGTGACTCTGAATCTACGGCTGCGGGGTGGGGCGAGGGTCGCCCCTTAAACCGTCTGGGTTGAATTTGCTTGCCCCCCCCCTTCCTCCTCCTCCTCCCCATCCCAATTTCTCCTTTGTTTGATCCTATCCTCGCATCCTGTACCTCGATGGACGACTTTTCTCCATTCTTCTCATGTCTTATGTAGTTGTCCCTAGTTCTGCGTTTGTTTCCCTCCGCCCAGCTGTGAAATGAGAGCTTGACCAATTAAAAACCATTTTTTTTCCCAGTAAAAGACCGTTGTTTCTATTTTCTGTTTGGGGGATTGTCGTTTTATGTCATTTCAGGATTCAACCTCATTTTTTTTTTTTTTTTTTTTTTTGAATTTATTAGCCGCTCCCTTTCCAAGTAGGACTCGGGGCGGCGTACAATGGGGCATATAAAACACAGAAAATATATAAAAACACATAGGCATACATACAGAACATACATACAGATACACAAACACGGACTCGAACTCGGAGGAGGTAGACAATTTACATCATATAGACAGTTAAAAAACCCGCATTAAGATACCCCAATTATAAAAACCCCATATAGAATTAAAATTTAACGTTTAAAATACAATTTAAAACCAGTTAGGAGGAATAAGAATAATTACGATTGAGCCAGGCCAGATAATTGAAAGAGGTGGGTCTTCAGCTGTACACGGAAGGAGCGGAGATCGGAAGTAATCCTGATGTCACGGGGGAGGTCATTCCACAGGGCTGGGCCCACCACAGAGAAGGCTCTGCTCCTGGGTGTCGCCCCCCGGCACTGTTTGGCGGACGGCACCCGGAGAAGTCCCTCTCTGTGTGAGCGAATTGGTCGTAGGGATGTGTGAGGCAGGATGCGATCCTGCATATAACTAGGCCCTGTGCCATGGAGCGCTTTAAAGATCATAATCAAAACCTTGAAACGCACTCGGTAGACCACAGGAAGCCAGTGCAGCTCGCGCAGGAGAGGTGTTACAGGGGAGTATCTAGTCCTCCCCATAATCACCCGCGCGGCCGCGTTCTGGACCAACTGTAGTCTCCGAGTGCATCTCAAGGGAAGCCCCATGTAGAGAGCATTGCAGTAATCCAGGCGAGACGTCACTAGCGCATGGGTGACTGTGCGTAGGGCATCCCGGTCCAATAAGGGGCGCAATTGGCGCATCAGGCGAACCTGATGGAACGCCCCCCTTGCCACGGCTGTTACATGGTTATCCATGGACAGCCGGGCATCCAGGAGGACGCCCAAATTGCGCACCTGTTCCATGGGGGCTAGTTGGACGCCCCCGATGGCCAGAGATGGAAGCACCTGGTTGAACCGGGAGGCCGGAAGCCACAGCCACTCCGTCTTGGAAGGGTTGAGTTTTAGTCGGTTGCCATCCATCCAGACCCATCCATCATTAACTTGGATTTGAAACTTTCCCCCCCCTAAGGAAGGGACATGATAAGGATTGTATAATAATAATAATAGTAGTAGAGTTGGAAGGGACCTTGGAGGTCTTCTAGTCCAACCCCCTGCCTAGGCAGGAAACCCTATACCATTCCAGACAAATAGCTATCCAACATCTTCTTAAAGACTTCCAGTGTTGGGGCATTCACAACTTCTGGAGGCAAGCTGTTCCACTGATTAATTGTTCTCACTGTCAGGAAATTTCTCCTCAGTTCTAGGTTGCTTCTCTCCTTGATTAGTTTCCACCCATTGCTTCTTGTTCTACCCTCAGGTGCTTTGGAGAATAGTTTGACTCCCTCTTCTTTGTGGCAACCCTTGAGATATTGGAACACTGCTATCATGTCTCCCCTAGTCCTTCTTTCTCTTAAGCTAGACATACCCAGTTCCTGCAACCGTTCTTCATATGTTTTAGTCTCCAGTCCCCTAATCATCTTTGTTGCTCTTGTGTATGTGTCTGGCATGAGAGTATTTGAGGGGGCTGCCCCAAAGAGGAAGAAGGGGTCAATTTATTTTTCCAAAACACCAGAAGGCAGGACAAGAAACAATTGGATGGAAACTAATCAAGGAGAGAAGCAACCTGGAATTAAAAGGAGAAACTTCCTAACAGGGAGGACAATTAACTACTTGCCACCAGAAGTTGTGGCTGTGGTTATCACTGGAGGTTTTTGAGATTGGACTGCTACTTCTCTGCATTGGTACAGGGTCTCCTGCTTGAGCAGGGGGTTGGACTAGATGACCTCCAAGGTGACTTCCAGCTCTATTCTGATTTGAAGTGGGGGGGTGCAGACAGAACATGAGAACAATTTTTTTAAATGAATTTTTATTTAAAGTTTTACAAAGAGCTAACAAATAGAAAAGAAGAAAAGCAGAAGTACCGAGAGAAAGAAGAAAAAATTAGAAGTATCCAATCTCCTTTTCAGCAAATATAAATAGAAATGATAAAGTTATCTCATACTCTGTGATTATAAAAGAATGCACACACTCTCTTTAGTCAAAACCACCAATCGTAAATGCATTTCCCCCATATTATGCAAAGCCCTAAATTTCCAGGCAGCCATAAATGAAGTTATTGTATCGGACGTCCATTTTTGAACATATAAATGGTTTCTTTGTAGAATCATTTTTAAAGAAACTTTCCCATGTTTTAGACCTGGGATTGAAGGGGTTAACAAACCATCATCAAAAAAAAAGGGAGGGGCACCCTTTTAACTTGGATGTGCTGATTTACTGAGGAAGAGCAGCAGGGGAAGGGTCTCCATTGCATCCGTTGGATCTACCCCTCTAAATTTTGACCCCATCTTTTTCTCATCTTTCTGGGGAATTCGGTTGGATCCAATTGGAAGGAAATTCAGTGAGACGGCTCACATTGAAAACAAATCGCATTCAACAGGCAGGTTATTTGAACAGGAGATAAGGAGCCCAGAAGTTGTGTATCATTAATCTAGGTTGTAGAGTTATATTTGGGTAACTGCTTTTTTATACATTCAGGCTGCCTGCCTGGATTGTGGTGATAAAAGGCAAACGGGGCACCCGCTTCGGTTCTATTGCAGAAGAGAACGGAAAATCTAGGATCTGGGGAAGTTGCACAGAGGGACCCTTGGAGGTCTTCTAGTCCAACCCCCTTGCCCAAGCAGGAGACCCTACACCCTTTCTGACAGATGGCTAATCCAGTCTCTTCTTGAAAGCTTCCAGTGATGAAGCTCTCACACCTTCTGGAAGGCAAGCTGTAGGAAGGAAGGAAAAGAAAAAGGAAAGAAAGAGAAAAAAAGGAAGAGTGGAAGGGACCTTGTAGGTCATCTAGTCTAACCCGCAACCCAAGCAGGAGGCCCTATGCCCTTTCTGACAGTTGTTTGTTTTCGTACAGATGCTTCATGACCCAACTAGATGACATCATTAGAGTTAGATGAAAATGGGGATTTCCAGGAGGAGAAAGAGGAGGAGGAGGAAGGGGGAGGATGGGGTCCTTGATGCTCTTAGTTTGCTTGTTTTTTTGTAGACGTTTCATGACCCAAACTAGGTGACATCATCAGTGTTACATGAATATGGGGATTTCGAGGAGGAGGAGGAAGGAGGGGAAAAAGGAGGAGGGGGTGAAGATGATGATGAGGAAGATATTGGGGTCCTTGGTGTTCTCCGACCTTCCTTCTTTTCTTACAGATGTTTCATTACCCAACCCAGGTGGCAACCATCACATCACCAGCCCTGAGGCTGTTACCTAGCAGGGTTAATGAAACGTCTGGGAGAAAACAAGCTCAATCAAAGACCACCAAAGACGGTGCCGGCTGGACAAGAGGGTGTGGTGCTCTCGGGTGGCACCAGGGGGCGATCCTGCCCCACGGGTGAACTTCGCCTTTCTTGCCAATTGCCAGAGACAACAGATTGCCCCCCCTCCCTCCTCCCCCCCCCCCCGGATCTGTCAATCCTGCAGCCTTCTCTTGGGGCGAGCCAAGAAGTTGGGCAGCCTCTCGCCGCATGGACATTACGTTCTCTCTCTGGGAAGCTACAGCCCTGCAACCCTCCTCCCCGTTTGTTGGCATGAGAACCCTTCCTCGCCCATAAAGACATCAGGGGCGGCCCCAGGTTCGAGGGTGCCTCATCTTCCGGCCAAAAGGAGAGGGGCACGATGGGTTTTGGCAATGCCTGGAGGGACTTCTGGAGCTACGAGACATCCAAAGTGATGGTGGTGAAGAACCCTCACCTGGGCATCATTTACAGGCTGGTCCAGCTTCTAATCCTGGTTTATTTCATCTGGTAAGGATCCCCCACCCCCCTTCTGGGAGAGAGAGGGAGAGAGAGAGAGCGGTGGGGTATTCAAAGATGATTTGGGGCAGATATCGTTGTGTGTACCGCGGGGACGTTAAGATGGTGATTGTAGGTTGACGTGTATGTGTGTGTAGGTATTTATTATCATGGATGTAAACTTCCTCTGGGAGACCTACTTTAATGAACTCTGTTGGTGTTTGCAGACCTTATCCTTTGATATGTGGATTAGGTCTGGGTAACTTATTTTTGGGGGGGGATGAGGAAGGGATTTTCTGCTTTAAGGCCGGGGGGGAGGAGTTGTTCAGGTGCCACCCAAGTCCTCGTTTTTTGCCACAGGTACGTCTTTAGTAACCAGAAGGGCTACCAAGAGAGTGAATCCGGCCCGGAGAGCTCCGTCATTACCAAAGTGAAGGGAGTGACCTTCTCGCAGCGGAAGGTGTGGGACGTGGAGGAATATGTGAAGCCCCCAGAGGTGAGACATCCCCCCCTCCTCCCGAGACACTTCTCCAAGCAATCAAAGGAGGAGCATTTGGGGAGGGGGGGAAGGACTCAGCGACTCTTTACCTGGCTGGAAATGCGATCCTGGATTGTATAGAGAGGCATAGAATCGCTTTATGAAGCCTTAGTAAGACCACACCTTCCTTCCTTCTTTCCTCTCTCATCCTTCCTTTCCTCCCTCTCCCTTCCTTCCTCTCTAATCCTTCCTTGCTTCCCTCCCTCTCTTCTTTCTTTTCTAATCCTTCTTTCCCTCCCTTTCCTTTTTAATCCTTCCTTCCTTCCCTCCCTCTCCTTACTTCCTTTTAATCCTTCCTTCCTTCCCTCACCCTTCCTCTCTAATCCTTCCTTCCCACCCTCCTTTACTCTTTAATCCTTCCTTCCCTCTCCTTACTTCCTTTCTAATCCTTCCTTGCTTCCCTCCCTCTTCTTTCCTCTCTAATCCTTCCTTTCTTCCCTCCCTCCCTTTCCTCTTTAATCCTTCCATTCCCTCCCTCCCCCTTCCTTCCTCTTTAATCCTTCCTTCCCCTTCCTCCTCTTTAATCCTATTTTTCCTCCCTCCTCCTTTCCTTCCTTCCTTGAAATAAACCTGGATCCACGACCGCCAATGAAGACATGATATCAGCATATACAGTATCTGAAAGGACCTCTTGGGAGGGGCGAGGGGCCTTTTAAAAAATATATATTTCTACTCATGGCGCCATAAGGCTGATTTCCACCAATCCAGGTCACGGCTCCTGCTCAGGGGAAAAAACGCAGCTTTGAAGGACAACCTTGGGCGGCTGCCTTCACCCCCTCCTCTCTCCCCTGCAGGGGGGCAGCGTCTTCAGCATCATCACCCGGGTGGAAGTGACCCCTTCGCAGACCCAAGAGACCTGTCCGGAGGTAGGACCCGTTGGCGTGAAGCCAGAAGCCATCACGAGCACCGACACCCCTTGGGAGAAGCGGGGTGGGTGGGTGAGGGTGGGCTGCAAATATCTATGGAGAAGCTCTGCCTTTTCTGTTAAACTTTTGTAAACTTTTGTTCTTGTTAGTCGTTAGTCATGTCCCACCCATCGCGACCCCATGGACCACGTTCCTCCAGGCCTTCCTGTCCTCTCCCATCCTCTGGAGTCCGTTTAAACTTGGTGACTCCATCCAGCCACCTCCTTCTCTGCCGTCCCCTTCTTCTTCTTTTGCCCTCCATCATTCCCAGCATGAGGCTCTTCTCCAAGGAGTCCTTCCTTCTCATTTGGTGGCCAAAGTCTTTGAGTTTCCTCTTCAGGATCTGGCCTTCTAAAGAGCAGTCAGGGTGGATCTCCTCTAGGACTGACCGGTTGGATGGCCTTGCAGTCCAAGGGACTCATAGGAGTCTTCTCCAGCACCAGAGTTCAAAGGCCTCCATTCTTTGGCACTCAGCCTTCCTTATGGTCCAACCTTCACAGCCATCCATTGCAAGTGGGAAAAGCAGAGCCTTGGCTATGCGCGCTTTTGTTGGCAGAGTGATGTCTCTGCTTTTTAGGATGCTGTCTAGATTTGCCATCGCTTTCCTTCCTAGGAGCAAGCCTCTTGTGATTTCTTGGCTGCCGTCCCCATCTGCGGTGATCTTGGAGCCCAGGAAAATAAAATAACTTTCTACATAAGCATGAATGTTTTGAGTTTAATGCCAAGTGTGAAAAATGGTCATTTACGGACTTTGGTTGGCAGGGGGATGTCTCTGCTATTTAGGATGCGGTCTAGATTGGTTGTTGCTTTCCTCCCCAGGAGCAAGCGTCTTTTAATTTCTACACTCTTGGTAAAATAATGTCCTGGGAGTTTCTTTTTCTGGCTTTGCCAACTGGACGATGGACCGTCTGGCATCTTGACTGGCCCACTAACCCCTCTCCTGTGTCTTGTCTTCTGCAGAACCCGAGGGCCTCCTGTGCTTCGGACCACGAATGTGCCACGGGTGAGGTGGGGGTGCTGGGAAACGGTAAGTAAGGGTTAACCTCTTCTCGTGTCCGTGGCACCCAGTAAGCCACCGGTTTGTCCGTCTCAGGAATGGTGTAGGGTCTCCTGCTTGGGCAGAGGGGGTTGGACTAGATGACCTCCAAGGTCCCTTCCAACTCTGTTAATCAACACAGCAACACCCTGAGCATAAAAGCAGAGGCGAAGGGAAGATCCACATTTTTGTTTTTCTGCAGGAATGAAGACGGGGCATTGCGTCCCCTACAACATTACCAAGAAAGCATGTCAGGTGATGGCCTGGTGTCCTGTGGAGAACGGGGAGACATTCAGGTAAGAAGAAACATGGAGTCAACGACTCTGAGCAGGCGCACACTGGGAACAGGCTCCAGCTGTTCCTCTGCCTCACTGATGTCTGACTCTGAAGGCAGCTGATAACTGACAGACGGTCCTGGCCCCATCTCTGCCTCCAACACAGAGCCCTCATCCGAGACTTCCCCAGACTCCAGGACTGGCCCAGGTTCCTCCCCAACCCTCCTCATGGTCTGACTGCTGCCCACCCCGCTGGCGGGCCACAAGATCGGGGTGTCAAACTCAATTTCATTGAGGGCCACATCAGGATTGGGTTTGACCTGGGAGGGCCGGGTGGGGGCGTGGCCATGATGAGCCGCACCTCTGCAGGCGTGGCTTTATAAACTTCTAAAAATATGGAGGTGTCCGTTTCTGTTGGTTTTTTTTTTTTAATGCTTGCTTGATCTACTTGATCGCCTTACGAGAGCGAGAGACCAGATCAAGAAACTGACTCCCTAGGAAAGTGGTTCTCAACCCGTGGGTCGGGACCCCTTTGGGGGTCGAACGACCCTTTCACAGGGGTCGCCTAAGACCATCGGAAAACACTTAGGACGAAGGCGACTGCATTTCTCGCAAGCAGATGGGAGATTCCACAAATTCGAAGGATCTTATCTGGTCTTCCAAAGCCGGCAGCTGCAAAGTTAGCAAAGGAAGCCAAAAGGAATTGCGGGCATGGATGCATTGGCATTGCCCACGGTCAACTTCCTTTTATTTCTAGATCTAGGTGAAGGCGTGTGCTTAAGTCTGGTTGTAATCACGGTAGAGAGTTAGGAAGGAAAGGATTTCTGCCCGGGGATTTCACAAGCCCAGAAAAATGCAGATTCCTGCATCAGGATTCGTTTTGTCTCCGACTTAATGTGCCTTTTTTCCCTCCCCTGCTTCCTAGTGAGAATTTGGCAGTGATGGCTCCAGAGTTCACCATTCTGATCAAGAACAGCATTCATTTCCCGCGCTTCCACTTCTCCAAGTAAGGACCTAGTGGACGGTCATTTAAACGTGAGCCAGCCGTGCATGGCAGCAGGCGAAAAAAATGTGAATACGATCCTGGGTTGCATAAACAGAGGCATAGGATCAAAATCACGTGGGAAGGATTAGTACCGCTTTGTGAAGCCTTAAGTAAGGCCACAGCTGGAATACGGCATCTGGCTTTGGTTACAAAAAAGAGGTTGAGACTTTGCAAAAAGTGCAGAGAAGAGCAATGAAGAGGATTAAAGGCCTGGAGACCAAGACACACGAAGAACGGTTGCAGGAACTGGGTATGGCGAGGAGGAGTGACTCGGAGGGGAGGGCGAGGCCAGCCAGTGAACAGACAGGGAGCCGCAGCAGGGGGCCCAAAGAGCTGCATGCAGCTCCAGAGCTGCAGGTTGCCAACATCCGATCTAGAGAAAAGGACTAGGGGGGGACATGATAGGAGTATTCAAGTATTTGAGGGGCTGCCACAAGGAAGAGGGGGTCAAATTATTTTTCAAAGCACCAGAAAGCAAGATGGAAACTCATCGAGAGGAGCAATCTGGAGTTAAGGAGAAATTTCATAACCGTGAGGACAATTAACCAGTGGAACAGACGTTACCTCCAGAAATTGTAGGTTACCGGAAGTAATACAATACAATAGTAGAGTTGGAAGGGACCTTGGAGGTCTTCTAGTCCAACCCCCTGCCTAGGCAGGAAACCCTGTACCGTTTCAGACAAATGGCGATCCAACATCCATGGCTTCTTGTTCTACCCTGTTTTTAAGAAAAGACTAGACAGCCACCTCTCTGAAACATAGGGTCTCCTGCTTGAGCAGGGGGTTGACTAGAAGACCTCCAATGTCCCTTCCAATTGTTATTCTGTTAATTAATTAGTAGAACGCTTTGCCACCAGAAGTTGTAGAACCTCACTAGAGGTTTTAAAGAAGAGACTGGAGAGACACGCTTGTCTGAAATGGGACAGAGGGTCTCCTGCTTGAGCCGGGGGCTGGAGTAGAAGACTCCCAAGGTCAGGTTTCTGGCTAATCATCCTGGTTTGTCTCTACCCTAGACAGAACATCAAGGACGACAGTGATGGCTACTTGAGGAACTGCACTTTCAACGAAAGCACCGATCTTTACTGCCCCATCTTCAAGCTGGGCTTTATTGTGGCACAGACAGGCGAGAACTTTTCCGAACTGGCGCAAAAGGTAACCGCCTTATATTGGCTGTGGCATTTGGTCTCGGTACTCTTATATGTTAGGTGTGGAGGTCATTATGTTTAGGGCATTGGGGGGGCAGGGAGAGGAAAGGGCAGGGGGTTAGGTGCTAGTCTTAGATGTGTGCTTGAGGCTGGACTAGAAGACCTCCAAGGTCCCTTCTAGATCTTTTATTCTATGTTCTAAATATTTAGGGTCTCTTGCTTGAGCAGGGGGTTGGACTAGAAGACCTCCAAGGTCCCTTCCAGCTCGATTCTGATTATTTCAGCTCTGCTTTCGCCTGGTAGGGCGGTGTGATTGGCGTGATCATTAACTGGAATTGCAATCTTGACCTGCCGGACTCCGAGTGCAACCCCAGATATTCCTTCCGCAGGCTGGATCCCAAATGGACTCCGGTTTCCTCCGGCTACAATTACCGGTAATATGTTTGTTGCTTTTTTTTCCGGACAACAAAGAAAAAAAGCCTCAACCGCTTTTGGGGTTTCATCTTTGATGCGTCTGGGGGGGTGTAAGGAGGCTGGCCTCCTGCTTGCTTCCCCCTTCGCAACCGGTCAGCCTAATGTATTTGCAACGGGGGAGGGAGGAAGAATTTGCAATGTGGGTGGGTGGAATCCACGCTGTGCCAGGCAAGGAGGAGGCATCGCTCCAGCTCAAGGCCAGCTGAAAGGATGCAGAGGTGGAGAAGCTACAATGACTCCATGTTCCTGTTGTGGCCCGCCAGCGGTCAGTGGAGCTGGCAGCAGATTCGGACAGTGAGGAGGTTGGGGAGGGACCTGGGCCAGTCCTGGAGCCTGGGGAAGGCTCGGACGAGGGCTCTGCGTTCACCGGCCGTTGACTTCTTGGCCACGATGGAAGGTGCTTGCTCTCTGGACATGTCCATACCGGCGGAGTCGGCCTTCACTTCTTCAGGGCAATCTCAAGCCAGCTCCTCAAAAGGAAATGTTCTCTTCTGGAGGACCGAGGTGGTGTCACCCGGAACAAGTTAAATAGCCGGATCGGGAAAACCCGACAACTTCTTGTTTTCATTCTCTAGGTTTGCAAAATATTATCAGCATGGCGGAAGCAGCACCCGCACCTTGTTCAAAGCCTACGGAATCCGCATTGACGTCTTAGTGCACGGACAGGTAAGGGCCATGCCAGGTTTGTAGCTCCCCCATCCCTCTTATTCGAAGCCAGTTTTATTTGCCACATCATTCTTGCTTAGACCTAATTGTATGGCTGTCAACTTGATAAAAGGCGTGGGGATCTTTGGAAAACCTTACAATGGCATTTTAGGAAAGGATAAATTGAGACAAAGGCATTTCACGTCCAGGAACATCACGTTTTTCTTCCAAATATGGCATACGGTGTTAAAGAGTTTGTTTGTTTTTGAAATATATCTTTTTATTTAGGCATAAATATTTTGAAAACGGTGCATGGTGCAGGCATTTCATTTTACCAAGTTTATAGTTGTGGGGTAACGGACAGCTGGCCTTATGGGAATGGCCTCCAGGTTGCAAAGATCGGGGCTGAATTGCTGACCGAAAGGTTTCCTTTGGGTCTCCTTTCCTTTAGGCTGGGAAGTTTAGCCTTATTCCAACCATCATCAACCTGGCCACAGCCCTCACATCCATCGGAGTGGTGAGTAGCCAGCCCTGGGGTGTCCCTGCACAGTCCTCTTCATGTACTGATCATCTCTGCCCCCACTGCCCCCTTTTTTTTCTTTGACAGGTGTCCATCCTCTGCGACTGGATATTGCTGACTTTCATGAATAAGAACCAGGTGTACAGTGCCCGAAAGTTTGACCAGGTAGAAAGGAAGCAGCAGGTCAGTCTCTCCATATTTTGGACTTCGGGATAGGCTCCCATGCGTTCGACAGGTTCATGGACCCAGATCAGTAAGGACAGGCAACCATAATTGTCCAAGAATACAACCATGCTCTTGTGGCCCACAAATGGAGCTGGCAGCAGATTCGGACAGTGAGGAATCTGTCCGAATTCGGACAGATTAGGACAGTGAGGAGGAACATGGGCCAGTCCTGGAGTCTGGGGAAGGCTCTGACAATGGCTCTGTGTCGGAGGCAGAGAGGGGGCAAGAGCTGTATGCCAGTTATCAGCTGCCTTCAGAGTCAGACATCAGTGAGGCAGACGAACAGCTGGAGCCTGTTACCAGTGTGCACATGCGCAGAGTTGCCAGACGAAGGGAACAGCTAAAGAACAGGGGTCGACTTGGGAGTAAGGCCACAGGTGGACGATGAATGTCCCCTCCCAGAGGGAATAAAAGAGGAGCGAAAGGGGAGTGGAGTTTGCAGGACCGTTAGTTCGCTTCATTGGTTCGTGACTCTCCGAGGCTCCTTGCCAAGTTCTGCAGAGATCGGCCTGGCAGCTTTCCAACCCAGATAAGGTCTGTGACCGTAAATCCTCCCTCGAAAGACTTTGCTGGATGAGCAGAATTCGCAGTCAATTAATAAAAGGAGTTTTTTGTCGGGACACGGAGTGGGCTTCATGCTCTTGGGAAGCCTGGGTCACATGCCTGGGGATGCCAAACTGTGAAGCAACATTTTTTCCCGTAATAGCTGAGTGGCTGTTTTATGATGCCACCAAGTTCAAGGAGCAGGCTCCCTCCTGTCAGAAAGCTGGTCCATCATCTGGGGAAACAAGTCATGTTTGAAGGAAAAAGCAGAATAACAATAGAATAAGAGTTGGAAGGGACCTTGGAGGTCTTCTAGTCCAACCCCCTGCTCAGGCAGGAAACCCTATCCCACTTCAGACAAATGGTTATCCAACATCTTCTGAAAGACTTCCAGTGTTGGGGCATTCACAACTTCTGAAGGCAACTTCTGTTCCACTGGTTAATTGTTCTCACTGTGAGGAAATTTCTCTTAAACTGATTAGGTTTCCCACGAATGCAGGGAATTGTTTTTAAAAGCCATCACTGCACTCCAGATACTCACTGGTTTTTCTTTCTCTCTGGCCAGGTATCAAAGAGTCCCGAGGCCTGTGTGAAAATTGAATTCAGGGCCACCAATTTCGGCCACCAAACTTTCTCTTTGGAAGACCCCCAACAACGTCCGAGTCCCTAGACCTCCACTTTCCATCCAATCTGCCTGGGTTATATTTACATCGGGCAAACAACAGAATAACAGAGTTGGAAGGGACCTTGTAGGTCATCTAGTCTGACCTTCCCCACCCACCCACCCAAGCAGGAGACCCTACTTCGCCTCTTCCCAGGAAAAGTTCCCTCCACCAAGTACGATGTCAGAGCTCCAGGGGATTCCTCCTGTCCTCGTCAAATCCATTTCCAGAATCCATTTGCTCTCTGATCCACCCCACCCCCCTTGTGGACTACACGAGGGAAGAGAAAATGAACCAATCCAGGTTAATTAATTTTAATAAAATTAGTATCAGCCTGCCGAGCAGCTACCTGATTCCTTCTGGTTTTTGGCTATGCTGGATTAACGTGGCTAGTTTACAGGAGAGAGGGAAAAGCTGGATATTTTTCTCTCCTGGCTAAAGGGAGACTCTTGTTTTATCTCTATTGAAAGTTTGGGGAAAGACGAAGGGGAGGCCGAGGGACCCTCCGGAGGACTGAAAATAGCAGAATTTGCACGAGTTCATTTAAAACAGCTGGAGTTACGTCTTCGAGAGGGGCTCCCCGAACCCCACCATAGAATCCCCACTGAAACGCTCCAAGAATATTGAGCCCACTGGGGCAGTGGTGAAATCCATTTTTTTTCCTACTATTGGTTCTATGGTGGGCGGGGCAGGGGAAGGATACTGCAAAATCTCCCTTCCATCCCCACTCTGAAAACAGGGACTTGCGACTGTTTCCCCCCACTTACGACGGTTGCAGCATCCCCGCAAGATTTGCACTCAGACACTTGACCATTGACTCACTTTTATGACGGCCGCAGTGTTTCCGGTGTGTCACAGGATCGACTTTTGCGACCTTTCGGCGAGCCGATAGGGAAGCCGGTTCCCCTTCACAACCCGTGTTACCGATTTAACGTTCGCTTAATGGACGCGGCGAGCAAAGTCGTAAAAAAGGGGGCAAAACCCACTTAGGGTCTTAGCGGCCTAAACACCGAGCTCAATTGTGGTCTTACGTTGGGAGGAATTACCCGAGTGGGAGCTAGTTAACTTCAAGGATACCGTCTCCGCTAATTAAAAGAATCCAGAAACATTGGGAAAAAAATATGGAAAAGTTTTATTCTCCTTCGGAATCAAAAGCTCTCTCTTCTTTTGATCCGGAGTGGAAAAGCACAGGAGGCCGAGCGAGCAAGGACCTAATTGAATCAGGCCATTTACACAATCTAATTAGCTGCAGGGGGAACAGACAGCTTTGGGGAAGCTCCAACACTTGAGTGTGGCCTTTATCTGCCGTTTCAAAAAGGGTCAATGCCCCAGGAAGGCACCGTGGAGCCAGGCTGATTGGGTTTGGGGTTGGCCCTCGTCCCCTGGCGAAGCGCCAACCGAGGCACTTTGCAGGAAACGGATACTGCAACCGCAAGAGTTGTTGTTTTACAGGCCAAAGGGATTCGCTCTGTCTGTGAGCGACACGCAGGAAAAGACGTGCGGTTAAAGCCCCAAATCTGAGCGTAGCTGGGACAAAATCAAAACCTTACTGGCTTGCACGATCGCTTCCATTCTTTTTGTAGCAATAGCACTTATATACCGCTTAGCCTCTTGCCCCCAACA
This sequence comes from Natrix helvetica, assembly GCF_964273705.1. Lineage (NCBI taxonomy): Eukaryota > Metazoa > Chordata > Lepidosauria > Squamata > Natricidae > Natrix > Natrix helvetica. Next base: position 12,295,288 of record NC_138564.1, read on the forward strand.
ATATGGGTCCTCGTTTTACCGACCTCATAAGGATGGAAGGCTGAGTCAACCTTGAGCCGGTCAGGATCGAACTGCTGGCAATGTGAGCAGAGTTAGAGCCTGCAATACTGCATTCTAACCATTGCACCACCATGGCAGGAAGGGAAGGGAAGGAAGAGAAAAGGGAGAGAGAGAAAGGAAGGGATGGAGGGAAGGAAGGATAGACAATAGCAATAGCCCTTGGACTTATAGTCCGCTTCTCAGTGTTTTTACAGCCCTCTCTGAGTGGTTCACAGAGTCAGCCTCTTGCCCCCAACAATCTGGGTCCTTATTTTACCGACCTCATAAGGACGGAAGGCTGAGTCAACCTTGAGCTGGTCAGGATCGAACTTCCTGGCTGTGGGCAGAGCCAACAATACTGCATTTTAAGGACGCCCCAGGTCATTGCACCGAGCATGTCTTAGCAGCTGGTAAGACCTTGGCCATTCAACCTAGAATTAAGGAAAAATTTCCTGACAGGGTGAAAAATTAATCAGTGGAACAGCTTACCTTTGGAGGCTGTGAGTGCTCCCTCACTGGAGGTCGCCATTTGTCCCCAATGGGTATAAGGGTCTCTTCCTCGAGCAGGGGGTTGGACTAGAAGACCCCCGAGGTCCCTTCCAAAGCTGTCAATCCTACGATGAGCCGTCAGGCCGTTTGTTTCTCTTATTGCACACTCTCTGCTTCATTCGTTTGGACGTAGGCGGCATCAATTTTATTTATTAAATATATGGGCAAAAGGGTGGTTTGAAAGCAAAGGAATTCTTTATGTCATTATTAAAAATCTTTTTTTTAAAAACACCAAAGTCGAAACAGAAAAGAGCATAAAATCTGGGCGGAAAAATGCTCCGCATAATCCCAAGTTTTTTTTTCTGGGTGTGCAAAATGGGGACAAGGAGCCCCCCAAAGCTCCTTGCATTTCCGTGCTGAGTTTCATGAGCCTCTGACAGAGACACTGTTATCTCTTCTTCTTCTTCTTCTTCTTCTTCTTCTTCTTCTTCTTCTTCTTCTTCTTCTTCTTCTTCTTCTTCTTCTTCTTCATAAGACGTTAGTTCTCCTCTTGAAGTTTCCTCGCAAGGCAGGACAATTTTAAGGCTTGCAACTTTGGCTCCCTGGGGCGAAGCCTCCTTCGCCAGCCCCCGCCACACAAGCGTTTCTCTCCTTAAAGACTTCGCAGCAAGGCCGAGAAGGAGACCTGCCCACCTTGGGGGTCGCTTCTGCCAGAAAAGGATGAGGAGGGGGGGGGGGGAGTTTCGTCTCAGGAGAGAAGCTGGGGATTCATTTGAAGCAGCCACTGAACGTTCTCCAGCAAGTGGGCCATTCCGTAATGCCGAGCGATGCCCTGGAAAACCTTCAAATGATCCAGGAAGCTCTAGACACCAGAGGAAAGAGAGAGAGAGAGAGAGAGAGAGAGAGAGGATGAAGGGAAGGTGGGTAACCTTCAAGCAAGAGACAGAGAAGGAAGGGGGAAGGGGCTTCACCCATCAGGGGGAGACGAGAAGTCAAGGACCGGAGGGAGCCAGAGGTGCTATTCAGCAAGTTCTGGAGAACTGGTAGGGGAGTAGTTTGGAGAACCGGCAAATACCACCTCTGGCTGGCTTCCCCCCCCCCCCCCCCCATCTATTCTCTGCCTCCAGAGTCCCAGCTGATTGGGAGGGAATGGAGATTTTGCAGTATCCTTCCCTTGCCACGCCCAAAGAACCGGCAATAAAAAAAATTGAATCCCACCACTGGAGGGAAGGAAGGAAAAGCTAGGAAGCGGCCTTGACTCTACCTTGGTGGGTAGCAGGAGGTCGAAGTCCCCAGCACAACTGCAGTATACGGGCATGTGAGTATCCTTGATGCCTTTGCATTTCAAGCACACCTGAAACATTTGAGACACAAATGAACTAGGCTCTGCTTCGGATCCCTCGGAGAACAGCCTGGCAAATTGTGCAGCACCCGTCCTCAGCAGGGACCAGAGGGCTCTGCTCCATATAACCTGCACTCCAGAGTCCAACCACTGAATCCCTCCCTCCCAGGCTCTGAGCTCAAACAGCTACAAACACTTCCTCACTCATTGTCTGTGGAGATTCTCAGCCATCCAGGTCCTGGTTTGGGGGGCTTTTTCCAGAGGCAACTGGACTTTCTTTGAAGATGATTTGTTTCTCATCCAAGAAGCTTCTTCAGCTCTGACCGGATGGTGGGGAATGGATTTATACTCCTTGCAGACAGCTGGTCATTTGCATCCTTTCGGAGGGTCATTAAGCCCACCAGTTTGAAAAATGGGTCAAAGAGGCTGTCTCTGTCCAAATTGAACAGCCCTCTCTCAACAGAGGGGGGAGGGATAGGACCTCATCTATCTCCAGGCTACAACACAGTTCTTTCAGCAGTTCCAAGAAGGCTCCACGTCCATTTGCTCCACTCAGGACACAGATAAAACCTTCAAGTGGCCTCAACTACCCTCTCAAAGGATGCAAATGACCAGCTGTCTGCAAGGGGTATAAATCCTTCCATTTCCCCACCATCCGGTCCGAGCTGAAGAAGCTTCTTGGAGGAGAAGAGAAACGTCTTGCAAATGACCAGCTGCCTGCAAGGAATATAAATATCTATGGAGTCTCTCCGTTGTCCAGGTCCTGGTTGTTCCAAAGGTGCTTTTTCAAGAGGCAATTGGACTTTATTTGTCTTCTAAGAAGCTTCTTCATCTTCTAATTCTCCCCATCCTAGAACAGGGCGATGGTGATGGAGTTTTAAGGATGGGGAGAAAGGTGGTTTGCCGATTACAGAATATCTGCTATTCCGCCTCGCAGGACTACTTGCTAAACATGGATCTCCTTAAGGGACAGCAGGCGGGGCGAGTCGGGTGCTTCAGAGCCATCCACGCGGGTGGGCCTCCCACCCAGGGGGAGCACTGACCCCACCCCCTCCTCACCAGATCTTGCAGGGTGAAGGCCATCAGCTTCTTCTGCAGGGCTTCCACCAGAGCCATCTCGATGGCATCCGAATCGTACTGCGACTGGCAATTGGAGCACAGCCAGCTGGGCAGCGGGGAGTCCTTCTGGAAGAGGGGAAGGGGCACCGAGTGGGTGGGCTTTGAAGGAGAAAGAGGGGGGAGGGGGCCCGCAGGGGAAGGGCTCACCGCAACGGAGGAAGGGCCACGGAACGAGAGCCCAATAATGCAGCGGGCCCTAACCTTGGTGGCTTGGAGACCAGGTGGAGGGAGAAACCGGGCTGCACGAGTGCGAAATGCGCATGCGGGCAACTTAACTTGCACGAATGGTGGGCTGGCATGTAGAACATTCCCGGAAGGGGGAGCAGGGGGGAGCAGCAGCAGCAGCAGGGGGTCTGCAAGGGTACCTGAAAGAGAGCAGGGTCCTTGCAGAGATCCAGGTCCCGGCAAAAGTTGCAGTTTCTGCAGATGACCTCCGGGAGGACGTAGGAGCGGCAGGGGTCGTGGAAGTTGGCCTCCTCGGAGAATTGCCCCACATCGATGAGACGCAGGAGGTCGCGCTTCAGCTTCTGCACCTGGTTGGCGATGTTGGCGTCCAGAGAGAGCACCTGGGGAAGAGAGGAGGAGTTCTTCAGGTGGGGGGGGGGCATTTTTATCTTGAGCTCAGGACATAAGCAGGACTAGCAAAGACAAGAAGGGGGAGAAGAGGACAGAGGTGGGGGGGGGAGTTTCTGGCTTCAAAGACCAAAGGAAACTCCGAATGGGGGGAAAGAAAATACACATTTCAGATCGATCTAATTGGGGAAACCCAAAATCAAAGTTTCATTCTTTCCCCACCTCGAGCACAAAGTCCAGAAGTGGTTTACAAGCAGAAGCAAAAAGTAATTGTGTTTTTTCCCCTTTAAATCAAAGCAGTCAATTCAGCCATCTCTGCAAACTCCAACTCAGTTTTTGCAACCGTTCTTCCATGCTGGGGATCGAAATCCCATTTATGTGCACAAAGTCATCTTATCGCCGTCAACACATAGGATATAAAAGCTCCAATTTCTTTTCCTAGTCTTTTTCCGCTTAACCTCCCCAAAAAAATGTTTCTGGTTTTATCTTTAGATTCACTTCCTTATTGCTCTGTCCACTCCAGCCCCTCCTCTTCCTCCTCCTCCCGCATAGACCTTCCAGGGGACTCCCTTACCTGGCAGACATGTTTGATGAACTCCAGGGCGGGATTGTGGAGTGTCAGATGTGAGCCAGGCAGGGAGGGAAACATTTCGGAGAGCTCTGTGGTGTGGCGAGAACCCGTGACTTTCTTTTGGATCTTCTGAGTGATGGTGAAAAAGCTTTGGGTCAGCTCGTTGGAGACGTACTCCTGCGAGAAAGCAATGGCGCCTAGAAGGGATTGGATTGGATTGATATGCCGCCCTTCTCCCAAAGGACTCAGGGCGGCGTACAACATTAAAAAACACATATCACAAAAGTTAAAAGGAAATTAGATAAGTATCCAAAAAAACAAACCCAATTAATATAACAATAACATTTTAAAAATTAGGTAAAATTAACAGGCCAGGCCAACTTTTTAGGGCGCGTCGGAAGGACCGGAGGTCGGGGATTATGCGAAGCTCCGGGGGCAGCTCATTCCAGAGGGAAGGCGCTCCCACAGAGAAGGCTCTCCCCCTGGGGGTCGCCAGCCGGCACTGTCTGGCCGACGGCACCCTGAGGAGGCCAACTCTGTGGGATCGTACTGGACGGTGGGAGGCTACTGGTGGCAGTAGGTGGTCTCGCAGATACCCTGGGCCTAAGCCATGGAGCGCTTTAAAGGTCATAATACCTTGAATCGCACCCGGAAAACAACCGGCAACCAGTGCAGGCCGCCTAAAAGGGGTGTAACATGGGTACCCCCATGATAACCCGCGCAGCCGCATTCTGGACCAGGGATGGAAGCAAGCAGACACGGCCATCAATGATGGGGAGGTAGACAGCCAGTATAGAGAAAGACAAACCCCCACCCCACTCCAAAATGCCCCACACTTTATGCTTTCTTCAGGGTGCAGAAGACATTTCTGTCCAGGTGAGGGAAGAGTCTTAAGTTCAATCAATAGTCATCTTTTCTTTTGTATGTTTTAGCCTCCAGCCCTCTAATTGTGTTCATTCAAATGCTTAACGAAGCAACTCTCTGGCACTCGGCCAACTGCCTGTTACTTGGCTTAAACGGATGGGAGCAAGGAGCCCGGGGGCATTCACCTGGCATGGTGCCCGTCTCCCCTGCAGCCTGCTGGGAGGCTTGGCTGCTGGTTCTCCTCCTGACTGGGGTGCTTCCGGAAATATTCCGCTTCATTTCCTCCTTGATGCTGTGGTGAACAGCCACGATGTACGCTGGGGAAGAAATAGCCAGAAGGGTGAAACGCCAAGCGACGGTTTGAGCCCCTTCCTCAAACCCTCTGCCTCTTCTGGGAGACGGAATATATAGGCCCTCAATCACAATTTGGGAAGTGGGATTGCAGTCGTTGAGACCTCCATCTTCCCTGAGTCTTTGCGCCACCTGGATTCGGGTCGACGTTGGGGGGCTCAGGATCCTGGACAGCATCCCGAGGTTCGGGGAGAACGACCGTTGTAAAGTGGGATTCAGGTTTCATGCCAGTATTCCAACTAACGCCCCCAACGAAAGAAAACTCCGAAGAGGCTCGAAGTTCCTCAAAGTTTCATTTTATTCCAGGTGTCATATTGGCACATCTGGGAAAACTCGAATCTGAAAGCTTCCAGGTGTCAACTCGTAAAGCCTTGGCGTGTTTGTTATAAGTTGCCACGATGAGGCAAGGGGGGGGGGGGAGCGCATTCCACAGGTACCTTCGGCTAGGGTCGGATCTCAGATTACTACCTCGTTGGAGAATGTGATTAGGGGAGAAACGGGGGCAAAGTTCAGCCATAATTCAAATGAGGTTAGATTGCCGAAATGGTGTTCTTCATAAATGACTGGTTTTCTTTTGAAACTTGGCTCGGGGCTCATGAATTAATTAGGGCATCTTTCAGAAACCTGACCCCACCCAACCCAAAGTCCAAACCCCTGGCCAGCACCCACATGACCATCACGTGGTCCAATTAGAGCACTGTCCCAACCGGAGATGCCTCCCAGTCACACCCCTCCAGGTGCGGGGCAAAATGTCCTTGACTCTCCGAGAAAGGAATGTGATCTCATCCCAGATGCTGAGATTCTAAAAAACCTGCACATCCGCAGAAACTTACCGGACACAATCATAAGGAAGTAATTCTGACAGGAAGCTGCCTGTGGCAAATACTGCATGATGTTCCAGTTGTTTTCCAGACGGTTCTCTATACTGTTTTCTCCTAAGTCACCTTCTTCTTCCTCTTCTTCTTCCTCTTCCTCGTTGGCTACATCTGCTGTCTGTTTACTCGTCGCCTGTGTTTCAATGAGTGACAATCAAGAGTTCTCTTTGCACAACGGCTTCTTCCCCAATTTCTCCCCTCTTGTGTTTTTCCTTGCTCTTGCCCCTTAGATATTAGATTAACAGAGTTGGAAGGGAGCTTGTAGGTCATCTAGTCCAACCCCCCGCCCAAGCAGGAGACCCTACTCCATTTCTGACAAATGGCAGTCCAGTCTCTTCTTCAAAGCCTCCAGGGATGAAGCTCCCACAACAACAACAACTACAACAATCCAAAGGGGACTGTCATTTTGTTTCCTGACCCTAATCCTGTGTGAAGAGCCAAACTTTTCACGGTATCACCAGAGACTCTTTCCTTGCTGGCCCTTTACCTCTTCAGAGTGGGTCCGGGACGGCTCTTGGCCCTTGATCCCACCGTAATTGGTGGGGTCCATCCACAGCAAAAACTCCCAGCAGCAGGAAAAGGAAATGGCCAGTGAGTGGAAGAGTTCTTTCGAATGGATGCTGGAAGGGAAAAAAAGATAGCCGTAGCAATAAGACTTATATACCGCTTTACAGCCCTCTCTTGGCCCCAATAATCCGCATCCTTGTTTTACTGACTTCACAAGGAGGGAAGGCTGAGTCAACCATGAGCCGGTCACGATCGAACTGCTGGCAGTCGGCAGAATTCGCTTGCAATACCGCATTCTAACCACTGCGCTACCACCACAACTCTTAATAGTACTTATATACCGCTTCACGGTGCTTTACAGCCCTCTCTAAGCGGTTTTACAGATTCAGCATGTTGCCCCCAACAATCTGGGTCCTCATTTTACTGACTTCAGAAGGAATTGGAGGTCAAGTCAAACTTCAGCCGGTCAGGATCGAACTGGTGGCAGCGTTCAGAGTTAGCCTGCAATGCTGCATTCTAACCACGGTGCCGCCAGGGGACTTAATAGCATTTATATATCGCTTCACAGTGCTTTACATCCCCTAAGAGGTTTACAGAGTCAGCCTCTTGCTCCCAACAATCTGGGTCCTCATTTTACCAACCTCAGAAGGACGGAAGGCTGAGTCAGCCCTGAGCCGGTCAGGATCGAACTCCTGGCAGCGAGCAGTGAATTAGCCTGCAATACTACATTTTAGCCACTGTGCCACCACGGCTCCAAAAAGATGGCCACTACTGCGTGATCTCTGCTTTCAAAAGGAGAAACGAAGTTCTTTACCCCCTTCCTAACGTGGAAGAGCTGCCCCACTTCCCTAAGGGGTAACTTTCCCACCATGCCGAAGATCATTACTTTCCTTGGTCCATGACTCTGAAGGAGAATCTGAGATCTTTACTGACTGATCCACCAGCAGCGATCCACTTAACGGCGGCAAGAAAGGTCGCAAAGCGGGGCAAAACTCACTTAGCAAATGTGTCACTTGACATTTTGGGCTCAATTGTGGTCGCGGGTCTACCTGTTCTACGACGATCCATTAGGACATCCTAGGCCAGGGGTCGGCAACCTTAAACATCTGGATCTGTTTCCCACAGAAAAGAAAACGCCAGGAGCCACAAAATCTACCGGGGGTCGGAAAGCTCACGGCGGGTGTCGCACATTGGGGGTTGCGACCCACATTTTGAGCGACAGGGAGCCGCAGCAGAGGGATGAGAGACCCACATGCAGCTCCAGAGCCACGGGTTGCTGTCCCCTGCCCTAGGCTTTTGGAAAGAACTTGATGCGTACGATGGGCAACACCAGTTAAGAACTGGAAGAGGTGAGTGCACACTTGTGCGTATGTATTTAAGCCCCTCTGTCTATCCCGGCTTCTTGGGAGGCACTTTTGATAGAGGGATAAAAATGCCAAATCCAGCCTGAAAGCCTGGCTGTCTGGCTAGACCCACCATAACAGCATAAATCTTGATATAATTGGACTTCAGCGCAACAGACAACTCGAGCTGAGCCTTCCCCCCGGAGATATCAGATAAGAGTCCATTAAATCATAATTTCGCTAATGCTTCCAGGAAAGTGCTGAGGAGATATGAGAAGGGGAGAAAAAACAGGGGCTGGAGGATAACGAAGGGACAGGTGTCAGAAGGGGCAAAGATGGTAGAATGATGTTCTTGCTCCCAACCTACTATTTTTTTCTTTTTGGAGCATAAAGATGCACCTTTTCCCCGCAAAAAAAGAGACTGAAAATCTGGGTGCGCCTTATACACCAAATGCAGTATTTGTTTTGCCTCTTAAAACCTTGCCCCCTTCACCAAAACGGCCGTGCATAGCCTTTAGGAGGCTTTCAGTGTGCTCCTGGGGACTGGGGAGGGCAGAAATGAGCAAGAAACGGCACGTTGTTTGCTCAATTTTGTCCCCCCCAGCCCCCAAAAGCACTCTATAAGACTCCTGAACGCTATCCATGCCCTTTTCCTGACAAAAACCACGGCCGTTATTGTGAAAAACGTCCCAAATTTTCCAGAATCGCCTCCTTTATTGAATTGCACGGTGGGGCGCAAAGCATCATCTGTTTTTCACGGTCACTTAACAATCTCCCTTCCTAACAACGGACCTGGGTGAGGAGAGCTGTGCCAACCTGATTCCATGACAGACGTACCTGTTGGTGATGTACTCGACGTAGGCCAGGGCGTCTTCGATATGGCGCTTCTTGGTGCACAGAATGATACGGTTGAAATTGGCGTAAATGACCACGGAGCCCAGCCGCTTGAATTCTGCCACCAACCTGGGGGAGGTAAATGTAATGTACTTCTATTTTTTTCTCCGCTACAGGCTAGTCTAAGGGAAGCTTTAAACCTAACAAACGCCAGTCAAGCTTTAAATCTGAGATGCCAATCTGAAAGAAGCTTTAGGCCTAACAAATGCCAATCTAAGGGAAACTTAAAAGCTAACAAATGCCAGTCTAAGGGAAGCTTTAGGCCTAACAAATGCCAATCTAAGGGAAACTTAAAAGCTAACAAATGCCAGTCTAAGGGAAGCTTTAGGCCTAACAAATGCCAGTTTAAGGGAAACTTAAGAGCTAACAAATGCCAGTCTAAGGGAAGCTTTAGGCCTAACAAATGCCAGTTTAAGGGAAACTTAAGAGCTAACAAATGCCAGTCTAAGGGAAGCTTTAGGCCTAACAAATGCCAGTTTAAGGGAAACTTAAGAGCTAACAAATGCCAGTCTAAGGGAAGCTTTAGGCCTAACAAATGCCAGTTTAAGGGAAACTTAAGAGGTAATAAATGCCAATCTAAGGGAATTTTAAGAGCTAACAAATGCCAGTTTAAGGGAAACTTAAGAGCTAATAAATGCCAATCTAAGGGAAACTTAAGAGCTAATAAATGCCAATCTAAGGGAAACTTAAGAGCTAACAAATGCCAATCTAAGGGAAACTTAAGAGCTAATAAATGCCAATCTAAGGGAAACTTAAGAGCTAATAAATGCCAATCTAAGGGAAGCTTTAGGCCTAACAAATGCCAATCTAAGGGAAATTTAAGAGCTAATAAATGCCAATCTAAGGGAAGCTTAAGAGCTAAGAGATGCCAGTCTAAAGAAGGCTTTAAGCCTAAGAGATGCCAGTCTGAAGGAAGCTTTAGAGCTAAGAGATGCCAGTCTAAGGGAAGCTTTAGGACCTGAGAAATGCCAGTCTACTTTGCCCAGGGAAGACTCACTGCAGGAAGAGCTTCTTCATCATGCCATGAAGCATTCGGTGCAGGGCTGGATCATAGAGCAGGGAGGTCGGGGAGCGCAGCCAGCGGTAGAAGTGGATCACCTGGTTGTCGGCATAGACATTGTGGTACTGCGTGATCTCCTTCACCCAGCCCACCACCAGACTCTTCAAGATCCTGCATAGGAACAGGGGGGGGGGGGAGGAGAAAAAGAAGAAGAAATCCTTCGCTCTACACTCCCCAGGTGAGCTACCTCTTATCACCCGGAGGGCCGGCGGAACGAGCCCCACCTGAAAGTGTTAGAGCAGAGGGCGGCCTCGTCGTAGCTGGCGGGGACGCTGGCCGCCTGGTTGCCCGTGACCATGTCCTCCAGCGAGGCCTGCTGGATCACGTCGAAGCTGACGCAGAGGCTGGAGGCCCCTTCCATGTCGTTGATGCGGTGGGACTGCAAGATGGCGTTCACGGCCAAGTTCTGGATGTCCAGCTCCACACACACTGCAGGGAGGGGGGCAAAGAGAAAAAAACCTTCACGAAATGATCAATCTGGTTGAACTCTGACGGGGCAAATAATGATATTGTTTATGTGCCAGGCCTGCAGTCATATTCCTTTTAGGATCTTTGGCCTGCAGGATTTCCGTCCGTCCGTCATTCACCTGTGGAATAGCAGCCCGGATGGTTGATCTCCACGGCGGCCCTTTCATCGAACTCCATGACCAGGCGGCTGTCGTCTGCCTCCTTGCCCCCCATGTCCGGGCGGGAGGTGGGCGAGAGCCAAAGGAGGTGATTGTGGCGATGGAGATGGCGAGAGAAAAAAAGGTCCGTGCCGAAGATGGAGACGTCATCCGGAAGGTTCCCGACAGGTAGGTGGTAATACCTAGGGAGGGAGGAGAGCAAAATAGCTTGCTAAAATAGTTTGTACGGGTATTCCCCCGTCTAAGGAACAGGGGTCGACTTGGGAGTAAGGCCACAGGGGGACAATGAGGAAATAAAAGGGGAGCAAAAGGGGAGTGGAGTTTGCAGGAGGCCATTAGTTCGCTTCATTGGTTCGTGACTCTCCGAGGCTCCTTGCCTAGTTTTGCAGATCTCGGCCTGGCAGCTCTCCAAGCCAGAGAAGGTCTGTGACCGTAAATCCTCCCTTGAAAGACTTTGCCGGAGGTGAATGAGCAGAATTCACAGCCAATTAATAAAAGGGTTTTTTGCCGGGACAAGGAGTTGGCTTCAGGCTCTCCAGAAGCCTCGGTCCGAACAGTTCCACAAGGCTCACCGGCTCATGTCAAAGGCCTGAGACAGACACATATCCAGCTTGAGGTAGTGGCGGATCAAGTGGCAGGCACCGTAGCGCTGCCAGTCCAATATGCTGTAGTTGATGTCGTCCGTCACGTGGACAGGAACCAGGGGGAACTCCTCCAGAACGGGCATGCCACTGGCCAGCCGCTTCAAATCCCAGTTAGACTGCACAGCGACGAGGGTCGGGCCCCGACGTTCATCCTGTGGCAGACAAGATACACGCCCTTAAGAGGATGGGAGGTGTGAGAATTTTGGTGAGGCAACAGGAGAAAGGCAATCAGTGTGGCGAGATCCTGAACCACAGGTATTTTTCCCCTCGGCTCCCAGCAACCTGAACGAATACAGCGGTTCGTTTTAGGGGCCGTTGTAAGTTACAACAGCGTTGCAAATAAAAGTGACTCAAGGACTCTTGCAACCTTCGTAGCATCCCCCTGGCCACGTGATGCACAAACCGCGAGCTTGGCAAACTGACTCGTACGTACGACAGTCGTTAGGGTCCCAAGGCCACGGGGTCCCCTTTGGTGACCCTCTGACAATGGGGAAGCCAGATTCACTGAACGATCGGGTTGCTAACTCATCCATTGCAGCGACTCGCTTAACTGGCATGGCACGGAACGTCGTGGAAAGGGAGCGAGGCTCGATTAACAAATGTCTGGCTTAGCGAGAGACATTTGGGGCTCTGTCGTGGTCGTAAGCCGAGGATTAACCGTAACTCTTTGTAGTCTGAGAGGATCTATTTTCCCAACAGGGTTTTTGTAGGGATCCCTGCAAAGCATGAAAACGAAGCCCCAGAACAGGGCTCGGCAATCTTAAGCACTCAAAAGTGCCATTTGGGTCTGATCCCCACAGAAAAGAAAACACCACAAAAATCTTTTGATGTCTAAAATGAAGATAACGCTGCACATATCAGCCTGCCGAGGGTCGAAAAGCTCAATCAATTGAGTGCAGGCGGGTGTCACACATTGGCGGTTGTGAGGCATATTTTGAGCAAGAGGGAGCCGCCGCAGAGGGATCGGATTGCCGATCGCGGCCCCAGATCGGGAGAAAGTTTGCATTGAAATAGGGCTCTAGGAAGAGGGGAGGGAAACGAGCCAGAGGCCCAGGGCAGGAGATCAACCTCAACAGCCAAACCCCTGAACCGTCACTTTGCAGGTGCTTTGTCGGAAGAGGAAGACTGCAAGGGCTTTGGGGGTTCACTTCCTTACCTTGTAGCCCATCAGGAGGCGCTGGAGCGCCCTGCAGATGCTCTTGAGGTTCGTTTCGGCGCGGACTTCGAAGACGTGCTTGTCCGGGGGCAGCAGCTCTCGGCCCACTTTCTCTACCATGGCAGCATGCTCAGCAGAATACAGGCTGTTGAGGTTTGGCATCTGATTACTGCGCACCTAAGGCAAAGGGGTGACCCAAGAGAGTGGGCTGAGCTGCAGGAAGGAAGGACCCGAGGCAGGGACTCAAGGGAGCGGGGCACTCCGACGTCAGTCTGTGTTTTCAAAACACAGATTTTTGGGGAGAGGGGGAGACTGAGACTTCCAGGATTAATTTCTGGATTAAATTCTGCTTTGTATACATACATGCATACATACATACATACATACATACATATGTGTGTGTTGTATTTGTGCTGATAAATAAATAAAGGGAGACTAGTATAGATCTATTTCAAGCTATTTAGCTCTCATCAGCTAGCCATACCCTTACTGGGATTTTATATATATATTTATATATCAATTTGATATATATAGAATGTGCCCACAAATGGAAACAAAAGAAAACACGAACAAAGCAATCTTCTTTGGAGGCAGCCGTGACACATTTTATTCTAAAATATCTAACCGGGGCAGAGAGATTAGGAGAAAGAAACCCCCAAAACACAGGACCCCAATCTTCTCCCTTTCCCTCCCCACTCTTGAACTTACTGTATCAAGCACAAAGATGGAGGCTTTGCGCTGGGAGGGGATGAAGAGGCCAAGCAACGCCTTGCTGCCCTGGGAGTGGTGATAGAGGTAGATGTGCCGGATACTCCCTAGACACAGAAAGGAGCCGTGCGTTAGATGGAAATCAGTACTCCCGCGGCTGTGGTACAGATCAGCCTCCCCTATGTTGTCAGGGTTCCTGTACTTTTGCTTTTAATCATGTGGAAACCGTGGGAGTTTTCAGAGTTTAATGTCAGGGTTCCAAGTAATGAATCCATGGCAAATGAGAGTCCGAAGCACTCGGGAGTTTCTCAAAGAATGCTTCTCTTGGCAATATCACACTGGCGCATAGCTGGTGAAAACCGACTCTGAAAACCCCTGCGTGTCAAGCCTGCAGCCCTCTTTTCTTTTGGGTCTTTGGTCTGCCACACTTTCTATGATTCTGCTATGCCTTTTCTATGGTGGGAAAATGGTAAGGGGGGATTGTATGGAGTTGGGTGATATGTAGCCATAACAACATTCTTCTTAAAAACTCAAGGTCATCTTTGTTTCTGCACCTGGATGGGTGGAATCTGTCATCGTGGCAGTGGGAGATTGGACCATGGGATGGACTTGTTGGGTGTGGGGGCAAGATCTTGAACTTTCAACTGGGTGGGGAAAACCGGGAAGCTTTCTGATTCGGCTCTCTTAATAAATTGGAGCTCTGAGGAATCCTTTCCCTCCAACTCTGATTTAATTTTGGATGCTATTTGGAACCCTGACACTGCGGCTTTCACCTCATTAAAAGTTTTTCTACTTTCTACCAAAACAACCAGTCCCATGGTCCAATCAACGTTCAGTCTGACAACCGGGTGGGCCATTACTCCGCCTTCTTCTGACCAGGTGTGAAAATGACCTTGGTTCCCAAGAGAAAGCATTTTGTTTTGGCTACAAAAATCCCTCTATCTCACATCCTCCCTCCCTGGCTCTCAACTCCAGTGTGGAAACGCTGAAGTGGACAAAAACGGCTTCAGTTAGGACAGCTTCAGGGTTGACACCTACCTGGCTCCAGGTAGCTGAACTGTGCCAGAGACTGCCTCTCTAGGTGCTCCAGGTCGAAGGTCTCAGCTTCCCGGCCGCTCAGGTGCCTCACCAAATGCTTGTTTACCATGCAGACACAGCCTAGCTGAATCAGGGCACGCAGGAGCAACGGCACCTGGGAAAGAGAGTGGATCATGCCACAGGACAAAAGTCCCGAGCAGACCAACAAATTTACAACACAATGGTTGAAAAAGAAAAACAATCCAGGAGCCGCAGCGATCCAGTCAAAGCCCAGATTTCTACCACGATTGAAATGCTGTGACTGGATCTCAACAGAGCTGTGCATAAATAAATGGATTTATGTCCACGCTCCTCCATTAACTGGAGCAATGTTTAAGGGAAGAAGAATAGACCCAAATGACTCCACGATGTTGCGAGAACTGATAAGAGCCATACAGGAAAAAAAATCACTTAGTATCTGTGCTGTTAGGGATGTAACCCTAGTCTTGGCCTGGCAACGTATATAAGCCATGATTGTAACAAATGTATCTGTTACTTTAAATGCTAGAGAGATGTGATTGGGTTGCTGTTACCTCAAGCAGCCAGAATGACTGCTAGCTCTCTGTTTGTTAGACGCTGATCGGTGTATTGTGAGGTACTATGTTTTGCTACTGTTAGCTGTTTTGTGTGCTAGACTGATTATTTGACTGAACCGTGTATGACTTGGACTGTAAACTGAACTCTGAATACCTCTATATTTCCACATAGTAAACTACTATATTTTTATACTGTTCAGTGTCCCTGTATGCTGGTTTGTGCGTGGTCTTCCATACCACTCTCATTACGCTTCTCTGCACACTCGCTCTCCTAACGGGGAGCTTACTTACTTAACATGTGCGTAGGTTAGTGGGAGATTAGATATAGTTTCCTCTAGGCTAAAAAAAAAGGTTTCTGAAATCACACAAGTATTATTGCAAGCGCTTTTGGCTGGTGTGGCAGTGGAAGACGCCAACTTGTCGCCTGTCGATCTGCTCACCTTGGCTCTCCTCCCCCTTTTCCAATTTTGATCAAGGCATTACCTGGGTCTCGTAAACCCCCTCAATGTCTGGAGCAGAGAGGCTGGCGTTGATCTCATTGACGTGCTCCAGGTACATGTCTTCAGGCACGGAGTACTCGTACAGGTGGAAGGCCAAGCCGGAACGAGGAAGAATTCGATTCACCTGCCAAGAGAACAGGGGGAGCTCAGGAGGAGATCTCTTCTGTTTATGCCCTGAAGGGATGGAGAGTTTAATCAATTTGATCCCTTTAGGATGGTAAATTGTTTCAACTCCTATCCTTAAAACGACGCTATAGAGCACCAAAACAACATGACACAAGCAGTTTTTCCCCGAACGCCATCACTCTGCTAAATAAGTAATTCCCTCACCACTGTCAAACCATTCACTAAGGCTGCGTTACTATTAGTCTTCTCATCATTCCTATCGTCCATCTCCTCCCACTTATGACTGCAGGACTGTAACTTTGTGGCTTGTTATCCTTATGATTTATATTGTTTCCTGATTGCTTATTGGTACCTTATGACTATCATTAATTGCTGTTCCTTATGATTCTTTTACCGAATGTATCTTGTCTTTTTGTGTACACTGAGAGCATCTGCAACAAAGACAAATTCCTTGTTTGTCCAATCACACTTGGCCAGGAAAGAATTCTAATTCTATTCTATTCTTTTTCTATATTCTATTCTATTCTATTCTATTCTATTCTTTTTCTCTACTATTCTGTTTTATTCTTTCTCTCTATTCTATTCTATAGTCTCTTCTATATTCTATTCTATTCCTATTCTTTTCTATTCATATTGATATTGTTTCCTGATTGCCTATTTGTACCCTAGGATTATCATTAAGTCTTGTACCTTATGATTCCTGATGAATGTATTTTTGTTCTTATGTACACTGAGAGCATCTGCACCAAAGACAAATTCCTTGTGTGACCAATCACACTTGGCCAATAAAGAATTGAATTCTATTCGATTCTTTTTCTCTATTCTATTCTATTCTATTATTTCTATTTCTATTCTAAATTGGCTTTTCCCTGTACAAATCTACCTGCCTGTGGAACGAACCCACCGCTCAGGATCTGCATGTGTTTGGTTCTTAGGAAAGGAGCTAAGCTCTTCTTTTTCAAAAAAATCTGGGTCTCTTCAGTTTAAATCAGTTAATTGCTAAGGTGGTCCTCAACTTACACCAACTGAGCCCAAAGTGGATGTTGCTATGCGAGACGAGTGAGCTTTGCCCCATTGTTACAACTTTTCCTGCCACATTTATTAACGGAATCGCTGCCGTCATTAAAATTAGCCAGACAGTTGCTAAGTGAACCTGGCTTCTCCCTCAACTTGGCTTGTCGGAGGAGCCTTCCCACAAGGACAATTCGAGAAGAGATGGGAAATTAATGCACTGGATCGTTCTGCTCCTGGAGTTTAAGGTACCTTTTTGTAGACGGTGCTCTCTTCCGGTTTAGGGATGCGCTGGTTGATGTAGAAGATACGTGGGACGTTCAGTTTCAGGCAGTAGAGATCGCTTCCGATTACAGCCCATAGCTTGAAGAGGCCTGGCTGGCCAGTCTCGGCAATCTGGCAGGGGGGGAAAAGGGGGATAAGGACCAGGTCTCCAATCAAGAGGAAAATCGTGATTTTTGTCAACTCCAAAGGGGAATCCTCGGGGAAAAAAGGCAAAAGACGCTCGGATTGTTTTCTCAAGATGCTACAAATGCTAGCAAGGAAAAGAAATGTGAGCAGTTTAGGGCAGCGGTCACCAACTGGTGGTCCATGAGAAAAATTTGGTGGCCTGCAGAAAAATTATTTGCATTTTTTTATATTGCATTAAATCAGGGGTCCTCAGTAGTTTGAGGACCCCTGGGCCAGATATGTGCAATGACCACTTGTGTTGCTGCAGAGAGTCTCCCCTTTCGGGGTCTTTTTGCGTGGTCGGAGGGGGGGGGGCAGAAATTCTGACTTGGGGTCTGCTTTGGCCTCCTAGTGGTACGGGGCTTTGGGCGAAGAGCCGGAGGGCCTCGTTCCAGTGGGACTGCATCATGGCCTGGAACTGGCTGACCATCTCAGCCCGCTGAGCCTCCAGGCGCCAGGACCTGGCCTTGCACTCCCGCAGGTCCTCCCTCTGCTTGGAAAGCCTATGCTCCTAGACCTCAGTGAGGAGCTTCTTCTGAGCCACCTTCTCAGTCAGATCCGATTTGAACTGAGCTCTTTTGCCAACTCTTTCTCCTGGGGGCTGCTTCGCTCCAGCAACTGCTCCCTGTTGGGGCCCTAAGGAGCCCGGGTGGGCAGGCAAGGAGGGGCGAGTAGAGAAGGCAAAGCCCCTCGATGTGAGTGACATTGAGTTGGCCACACCCACCCAGTCACATGACCACTTAGCCACACCCACCCAGCCAGTCATTAGGCAGATCCTACTAGTGGTCTGTGGGATTTAAAATTATGAGGTCCGAAAGGTTGGTGATCCTTGGTTAAGGGTATTGCCCCTTGTGAAAGGCAATCAGAGTCTAAGGAAGAATAATCCGAATTTTGCACCGGAGTAAAAATGGGAGCAAAGAAAAAGAAGGAATGCTCTTAGGAATTCCAACTTAAGCTCTGCTCCGGGGACTCTTGGCCCTTCAATCACAGGACGGCTCCCATCGTGATGGGGTAGACGGGAATTCTGTTTTGTCCCGCAAAAGATTCTGGGAATCGAAGTACAACATAGCTAGAGGATTATCAGGTCACCGTATAAGCAGCGCTGCCCGCACTGAACGTCGTAGCTTACGTGCCCACCGTCCTCGGCAGGGAGGGTGCCCATACCTGGACTACTTGCCACGGCATGTCAAGGATACTCCGCGCAGTCTTGCGCAGGAAATTGCTCAGCCCCTTGGAGGGCCCGGCCCGGATCACTCCGCCCCCGGGGGCTGCTTCTCCGTTGGCCAGCCTCCGCCTCTTCCGGCGCTCCTGGCGTTGTCGGGCCTGCAGCTCCCACTTCTTCTTATGGTAGCGCAGCCAGAGAAGGCGCTCGTCCTGCGGCGGAGCAAAGCAGACGGAGGCAGCGGTTGGGAGGGGCGACAGGGAGCTGCAAAGCAGTCTCAGGTGCTTGAGCTCAGGCACCTAAAACATTTCACCTAGACCAGAGGTACCCAATCTTTGGAGCTTGGCGGTCCGGCTGGAGGGGGGTGGAGAGGGGAACTCTTCTGTCTCAAGGACCGTCCCGTAGATTTCCACTGCTCTCCTCTCCTCTGCCTTCTGCGCATTCGCTAATCAGGCACTGGACTCAGCTGTTCCTCCTCTTCCTCATCAGCCCACCTCCAGACCTGTTGACTCTCCATCTAAGGGCTGACCCACGGCCCAGACTCTGCCTCTGTTTCTCTCTCTCTCTCTGACAGCTCCATTCCCTCTTTCCCCTCGGAGCTCCCAGGTTGCCTTGATGCGAGCGCTGAATCCGTACAGCTGCTGGAAGGGTCGGTGGCCAATAGGCCACAACCCCTATGCCCAATACACCTTGAGTTGGAACTGCTCTCCACAGGGGTAACCAAGCCCATCTGAGCAATGGCGATAAACCTGCAATAACTTCCTTTTTCTGAAACTATCTCAGGGGTGAAGGGATCAACGGCTTTCCCAGCGGGGCAGCCCCAACCTCAAAGCAACCCTTGCTGCTAATTGGCTGAGAAGCTTTCGGCCTGCTCTCCGATGCAGTTGCAGTCCTGAGGAAGGTGACTTACCTTAGTGGAGCCAACGGGCGGTGGGGGTCCCAGGATCTCCCTCCAGGACTGGGTGAGCTCCAGAGCTTGGGACTGCTGCTGGCTCTCCTCCGCCGTGGGGATTCGTTTACGCTTGCTTGATATGGGGGGCACTGGCTGCAGAGGTTTGGTGACCCCAAAATCTTCCATATCGGCCACCTGACTATTCGGGGTATTCTCCCTGGGTAAGTTAGTGGAGACCTACAGGGAAAGCCCAAAGATGATTATATGAAAGAGGTTAGCTCTGCCATCTTCGCTACAGTTGACTGGCATCCTGGCATAACTGGAGGGAGAGGGGGGGTGTAAGAGGAAATTGGGGAAGGTGGGCAGGTGGAGAGGAGAAGGTTGTAAGGTGGGGGGGGGGAAGACAAGTGGCCAGATTTAACCGCCTCGAGGACGCCTGGCCTGGGAACGAATGCAAAATGTCTTTGAGACATGCCTACAATCAAAGCAGTCCTCCAAACATCAAAGCAGAATATTGTTGAACACCGGTATATAAGTCCGGTATATAGGTCTGTAAGTGCTGTTGCTATAGGGACATGTCTTTGTCCTGCCCTTAAGCCCCACATGGGACGCGGTGGCTCAGGGGCTAAGATGCTGAGCTTGCCGATCGGAAGGTCAGCAGTTCGGCGGTTCAAATCCCTAGCGCCGCGTAATGGAGTAAGCTCCCGTGACTCATCTCAGCTTCTGCCAACCTAGCAGTTCGAAAGCAGGTAAAAAATGCAAGTAGGAAAATAGGGACCACCTTTGGTGGGAAGGGAACAGCGTTCCGTGCGCCTTTGGCGTTGAGTCATGCCGGCCACATGACCACGGAGATGTCTTCGGACAGCGCTGGCTCTTCGGCTTTGGCACGGAGATGAGCACCGCCCCCTAGAGTCGGGAACGACTGGCACAGATGTGCCAGGGGAAGCTTT
This sequence comes from Natrix helvetica, assembly GCF_964273705.1. NCBI lineage: Eukaryota > Metazoa > Chordata > Lepidosauria > Squamata > Natricidae > Natrix > Natrix helvetica. The sequence goes on from NC_138564.1 coordinate 12,315,153, forward strand.
ACCTTTACCTAAGCCCCACAGGCCAGAGGCTGTGGCAGAGAACTGTAGGTGTGTAATCTTACCTGTCTTTTGCCTTCGCTGGCAAAGAGCTCACTGATTTTCTTCTGCTTGTACACATCGTTTTTCTCCAGCAGCTTCTTGTGCAGCCAATCAGGGTGACGGACACGAGGCACTGGATTCTTTACCTGTCAGGAAGCCTCACATTTAGCCCTCCCTCTTGGTTTTCATTTCTTTCCCCTTTTCCAGTGAGGATGGCACATCGTTTACGTTGGTTATATCACGTCACTGGGGGTGGGGGTGGGAGGACGGGGACACCTGATAGCAGGGTTCCAATATTTGAAGAGCTGCCACAAAGAAGAGGGGCTTAAGTTATTTTCCCAAGCACCTGAAGGCAAGACAAGAAACGAAGGATGGAAACTAATCAAGGAGAGAAGCAACTTAGAACCAAGGAGAAACTTCCTAACGGTGAGGACAATTAACCAGTGGAACAGCTTGCCACCAGAAGTTGTGGGTTGCGGTTATCACTGGAGGCTTTTAAGAAAAGCCTGGACAGACATCTGTCTGAAATGGGATAGGGTCTCTTGCTTCAGCAGGGGGTTGGACTAGAAGACCTCCAAGGTCTCTTCCAGCTGCATTCGGATTAATTCTGATTGATTTTCTCCTTCATTCCGGGTTGCTTCTCTCCTTGATTAGTTCCCATCCATTGTTTCTTGCCCTGCCTTCAGGTGCTTCGGAAGATAAATTGACCCCCTCTTCTTTGGGGCAGCCCCCCAAATACCGGAATACTGCTATCATGTCGCCCCCTAATACTTCTTTTCTTTAGACTAGCTAAACCCAAGTCTTTCGACAACCCGCCATGGCCGACTCCTGCTCTCCTGCTGGATCAGGGGGGTTGGACTAGAAGACCTCCAAGGTCCCTTCCAACCCTGTCATTCTGTTCTGTTTTGCTACTTAGTGGCGTGGGGGGCTGGCCCCACTCCCCAAGGATTCACTCCTAAGTATAACTTACCTGCTGCAGTGCTGCCGGAATGGTGATAATCTTTTGGATGGTGCTACCCAGCCTTTCAATGTAATAATCCCAGTCCAGGATCTGTGGATAAAACAGGCAACCCCCGATGAAGCCCACCAGGTCACCCGAGTTAAAGCTCTGGTTATTCACGGCGGCAACCAGGAGTCACTTCCAGGAATCCTGGGGAAGCACGGTTTTTTTTCAACAAGCCATGAGAATATGGACCAGTAACCAGATCGAACCCGTTCAATTCGGCCTCATCTGCTTACCGTTCGGATGTCGAAATCCTGCAGCGAAGGGCTTTTGAGCCACTTCCGGAGGTAATGCTTGCGCACCGAGAGCTCGGCCTGGAAAATGGCCAGGGGGATGGCTCTGGGTGGAAGGAAGAACAGAATTGCGGTTGTGGTTAGTTGCAAAGTCGTCTCCGACCCGTCGTGACTTTGGGAGGGGCCGCTTATCATCCGCTTGTAGCCTCACTCCCAAGTCGACCCCTGTTCTTTAGCTGTTCCCTTCGTCTGGCAACTCTGCGCATGCGCACACTGGGAACAGGCTCCAGCTGTTCCTCTGCCTCACTGATGTCAGCTGATAACTGCCTGTCACGTTTCCTAACGATGCCGTAATTGATTCATGATAGTCGAGCCAATGTTTTAATACAAAAGCCAGTATTAATAGCTTCATTAGGCAAGTTTTGCTCACAGTCAAACCTCTGCTTTGTTTTACTTGCTTCTGAACTCCCCCCCCCGTTCCTTCCCTCCCCTCAGTCTGTGTCATAAATCACGTTACTCAATAGATACACCCCTCCCAACCCAGCAGCAGTAATCTGAGATCCGGATCCAGTGGAATGCACTCCCACTCATTCTGTCCCCCATGACAACACGGAGAGTTGACAGCGAGTTGCCTCCTGCCAACACCCTCTTATCTTTCTTGGTGACCTCAATTTACCTCGTTTATTGGACCCTGAATGAATGTACATCTGAACCGATACATGCAACCCCATACAATGCCATTACTACTCAACACGGTGGATGTACCTCTCTGTCACCGGGGAGCCTTCTGGTTTCTTGGAGATGATAAACCTGCAGCTCAGGCCGGCATCCTTCACCATCTGGTCCCCAAGAAATTCAGCCAGGCGCTTGGCTGTGCTGATGGAAGTGGATTTTTGCTCTCCGTAATCCTCCAGCTTCCGAGACATGGATCGATTCTCCGAGATCAACTCAAACAGCTCGGAATCAGGCATATTGGCTGCCTGGAATGGGGAAAACCACATTTATTTTCTGCAGCTGTACGGATTCAGTGCTCTCGTCAAGCTTCATCCACTCCGCGGTACATTTCAACAGCCGGCATGCTCAACCGCGGAAGTAAAAGGAAGAGGCGAGAGCAGCAAGATCACTGATAATTTATTCTCCTCGTTTTGGTTTCCGCGAAGTCCCATTTAAAGAGTAGAATGGCAACATTCTGGGTCAAAAAGCAGCTGGGTGACTTCAAAAATACGAAACAGCTCCCAAAATCTGTTTTTCACTGTATGAATCCTCATCAACTTTTAACGACTCCATAATCCCTTGCGGGTTGGATGGGCAACTGAATGGAGCTGCATTTTTACTGGCCGGATGCCCTTCCCTGTTGCCACTACGGAGTTTTGTTCAGCAGATCAATTCTCATTGTGCCCAGAGAGAGAAATATCTGCCTCTACCTAGGATCGAACGAACAACCTCCCGATTGTGAGGCGACAGCGCCACCTGTAGGCCACCCCACCACCACTCCTGATGTCATTTCATAATGACTCCTGATCATCACCTTCATTTAACGACCCCGTCATCCCTTGCGGGAGTGGAGTCTGGGCAACTGAATGGAGCGGAGTGTTTTACTGGCCAGATGCCTTCCTGTTGCCAATGCGGAGTTATGGGAATGTCTATTGGAAAACGCCTGCTTTCCCAGTTCTCCCTCCTGGGGGTGGGGTAGGTAGCTACAAAAACACTGTGGGATCAACCTGTCCGTCTGCTGCAGGAAGAAATCCGCCTCCCGACACCCACCTTGCTGTACAGAACATCGAGCCAGTAATCGGCTACTTTGGCGACCGAAGCATAGACCTCCTCCAGGCTCGTGCCCTTCAGGAAGGCCTCGAAGACGGATGACTGGAAAATCTTCACCAGCTGCAGCTCTCCTCGCCGCTTCACCTCGAAGCCCTTCAGCTCAGCCAAGGAACCATCTTCATTGAAGACGGCGTATCTGCGACACAGCCGTCGGCATCATCAGGACCAAGGCAAACGCCCTCCGCCCCCACGCCTACGGTTGATTTGGGTGGCAATCGCCGAGCACTACCGCCCTGCCGAATCCAGACGTGCCAGCGTGCTCGTTTGCCACGTTTCAGTACCACTTCCAGCCTCCCTTTGCCCCACCTGCCCTACCCAGCAATAGCAATGGGCACTTAAGACATCGAACTCCTGGCAGTCGGCAGAGCTAGCCTGCAATGCTGCCTTCTCACCACTGGGAGGGAGGGAAGGAAAGGGCAATAGCACTTAAGACTTATATACCGCTTCACAGTGCTTTTACGGCCCTCTCTAAGCAATTTGCAGAGTCAGCATATTGCCCCCCAACAATCTTGGTCCTCGGAAGGCCCAGGCAACCTTGAGCCAGTCAGGATCGAACTCCTGGCAGTGAGCAGAGTTAGCCTGCAATGCTGCATTGTAACCACTGTGCCACCATAGCCCTCCCTTCCCCCTTAGCAATGGCACCTAGACTTATATACCGCTTCACAGTGCTTTTACAGACCTCTCTAAGCGGTTTTATACAGCCTCTTTCCCCCAACAATCTGGGTCCTCATTTTATCAACCTCATAAGGACGGAAGGCTGAGTTGGTGAGAATCGAACTGCCAAACTGCAGGCAGCAGAAATAAGACTGCAGTACTGCACTCTAACCACTGCGCCACGGTGGCTCTCTAAGGGAGACTCCTTCCTGAAAGTTCTGTCTTCCCAATGCTGGACTCTCACCTTTTCTTCAGCTTCTTGCCTTCCTCCTTGGAGGCCGGAAGGATCATAGCCAGGTAGGGCCCGTCTACTTCAAAAAAGATGCTATTCTCCGAGCGGGAAACATACTTGAGGGATGCTGGGTCCACCAGTTCCTGGTACTGGTTGTTTGTAAAACCCTCCTAAACAAAAAATGGACAGAAACATACTTGGTACCCTGTTGTTTCCGCTAAAGAAAGGGAAGGCGCATTACAACACAGGGTACAAGCTTTGTGTCAGAGTAGATATATTCATGAACTAGAATACGGCTTTGTAACAAGGTCAGCCAATGGGAGCTCAAACACTTTGGAGCCTGGGCGCGGCTTAGCTGTGTAGCTCTGAGTCTGTGTTTAAGCCAAACTAGTCTGCAAGTCTGATCTAAACTAAAACCGATCTCTTCTCTCTAACATGTTGGAAGAAACACTCTTGGTATTGTATATATGCCTCTTGTGTCATATTATATATGAAGAGAATGAATCCTGCTGAATCAGTTACCTGTGTGTGCTTTCTGGATGGGATTGCTGCAACAAACTCTGACGCTTGGCTACAGGTGTTTGCTGCGCAGTTTGCGAATCGTACCGCTTGTTTTTTCACGCATGCGTATTGAGCAAGGACAAAAATTACGTTTTGCTAACCTTCCTTTACACAGTTCAGGCCTGCGGTGCCCGAAGGAGCCAATCTCTCAGATTCCTCTCTGGTGTTACACAATCCCACACGAATACCGTGTTTCCCCGAAATTAAGACAGGGACTTATTTTCTTTTGACCCCCCCTCCGAAATAAGCGCTTGGCCTTATTTTCGGGGAGGGTCTTATTATTTTTGAGGTGCAGGAGGCGGCGAGCGTGGTCACCTCATGGCTGCTGCTGTGTTGCAATATTTTCGGGGAGGGCTTATTTTAGCGCATGCGCTCAAAAGCTCCGATTGGACTTATTATCCGGGGAGGTCTTATTTCCAGGGAAACTGGGCATTTTTATTTGCATTCTACTGGCTTTGGCTCGCTTGAGATTGTCCAATCAGCAGTAAGTTTCTAGACAAAAACCTTTCCCAATTTATCCAACGTAGAATACTGGAAATGTCCCAAGAATCTCAGTGACAATTAAGGGCTGCCCCCAGAGACCTTCTTAATGAGCTCCATACATGGATGCTAGCGACTGAACTGTGGGAAGTGACTCTATATCCCGTGGCACCAGATCACCGGAGAAGAGAACGTGGTGTGAAACTCCTCACCTTCACCATGATGTTCAACATCGCCCCTGGATAGGAGACGGTCACCTTGGGTTTCTTGGAATGGGTTGACTTGATGACAAAGTTCTCTGGAAAGCTGTTTGGAAGCACGCACCATATCCCATCGGTGTCGAGCTCTAAGGGTCGCCTGCGTAGCGGAAAACAGGAGAAGAACAAGTCGCGGAATGCCATACCACGGCCAAAGGCCGTCAATGCTATGGTGGTTCAAAGGTATATTCTGAAAACTCTTTTATGTTCTGCCCGGATAACTGAAAAGGCGTCTCTAATTTGAACAGAGCACAAACTGAATAAAAGGAGTGGGGACTGTGGGGTCCTGGGTGCTCTCTGAGTTTGGTGGTTTTCTTGCAGACCTTTCATGACCCAACTAGGTTACATCATCAGTGCTGGAAGGGAGAGGAGGTAGTGGAGTGGAGGAGGAGCAAGAGGAGAAAGAGGAGGAGATGGATTGCATGGTCCTTAAGTGCTCTCTGAGCTTGGTGGTTTTCTTGCAGACATTTCATGACCCAACTAGAGAACATCATCAGTGCTAGAAGGGAGAGAGGTTTGCAGAAAGATGAGGAGGAGGTAGATAACTGTGGGGTCATTTCATGACCCAACTAGGGAACATCATCAGTGCTAGAAGGGAGTGGAGATTGCAGAGAGGAGGAGGAGAAAGAGGAGAAGGGAGGAGGAGGAAAAAGGGGGGGGAGGAGGACTGTGGGGTCCTTGGTGCTCTCGGAGCTTGGTGGTTTTCCTGCAAACCTTTCATAAACCAACTAGGTAACATGATCAGTACTGGAAGGGGGTACGGTTTGTGGAGAGGAGGAGGAGGAGGAGGAGGAGGAGGAGGAGGAGGAGGAGGAGGAGGAGGAGGAGGAGGAGGAAGAATGTGGAATCCTTAGTGCTCTCTGAGCTTGGTTGTTTTAAGACATTTCATGACCCAACTAGGTAACATCATCAGTAGTAGAAGGGAGTATGGTTTGTGGAGAAGAGGAAGAGAAGGACAACGACTGGGGAGTCCTTAGTGGACTGTGAGCTTGGTTGTTTTCTTTAAGACATTTCATGACCCAGCTAGGCAACATCACCAGTACTAGAAGGGAGGAGCATGGTTTGTGGAGAGGAGGAGGAGGAGGAGGAGGAGGAGGAGGAGGAGGAGGAGGAGGAGGAGGAGGAGGAGGAGGAGGAGGAGGAGAACGTCTTCCTATTTATCTGCGAATTCCCAGCAGCTCCCTCAAGGACTCACCCAATCTGCTCGATCAGTTCCCTGGCCTGAGTGATGATATTGGCACCGGTGAAGCAGACAATGCCAGCCATTTCCATAGAATACCAGCGGGCCCTGCGCCAGGGAGAGAGAGAGAAAACGCGGGGTAGGAACGGGTTCCCAAGTTCTAGGCCTGGCGTTGCCACACCCCGAGGAGGTTTCAATGCTCCGTGCCTGGAGTTGCCTTGGGGGAGATGAGCAGCAGACATACGTAAGTTTAGTCAAATAAATTCATTTGCTCCGGAAGTGCCTGGAAGCCTGAGGCGAGAGGGACAACCGTGACCTGGATGACGGAGAATCTCTACAGACCTTTAGCCGTACAGTTTGGGATGGACCCCCTTGGAATGGGGTGGGAATAGGAATGGATTTCCAGAGGAAAAATTGCAGACTATGGGAACCATTTGCACCACTCAGGTGATCCCGAGGACTACAGGTAAACCTCCGAGAGGCCTCAACGGCTCTCTCAAAGGATGCAAATGACCAGCTGTCTGCAAGGAGTATCAATCCTTCCATTTCCCCAACATTCGGTCAGAGCTTGAAGAAGCTCCTTGGATGAGAAGCAAAGCACCTTCAGAGAAAAACCAGAAAGTCCAGTGTGCTCCGTTTCACACTCACCCTTTGCGCATGACGTAACCATAGAAGGAGTTGAGGATGCACTTGTGTGCCAGCTGCAGGGAGTCATACAAGATCTCCATGTTCTTGCAACGCTTCACTTCGGAGGCGTCGGCCATTTCAGTGGCAGCTGCCAGCTTCTTCTTCCACACCTGGAACGGGGAGACAGGACACAGACAGACAGTCCTTGCAGGAAGGAAAAATAAATCCACCTTTGGAGGCTCAGAGAGAGATTTCCTGGGGCTTAAAGCAACAGCCTCTTTAGGGCTGAGTTTAGGTTCTTGCAACTCATTATTGTTCAGTCCGAACAGCAGCAACATCTTCCTTAGGCAAGGACTCCACTTTCCTAGGAAGGCAGGGAGTTTTTACTTTAGGCCAGGGGTGTCAAACGTCAAAGGTTTTCCCCTTCGCATTTGAGCATCCAAGAAGGGATAGGGAAGGAGAAAGGGAAAGACAAAGGAAAGATGGAAAGAGAGCAAGGAAGGAAAAAGAAGGAGTGAGGGGAAGGAAGAAAAAAGCAGAATGAAGAGGGAGTTAATGGGTTACTCAAAGAACAGCTGGAGCCTGTTCCCAGTGTGCGCATGCGCAGAGTTTCCAGACGAAGGGAACAGCTGAAGAACAGGGGTCAACTTGGGAGTGAGGCCACAGGTGGAGGATGAATGGCCCCTCCCAGAGGAAATAAAGAGGAGCGACAGGGGAGTGGAGTTTGCAGGAGACCATCAGTTCGCTTCATTGGTTCGTGACTCTCCGAGACTCCTGGCCAAGTTCTGCAGATCTCGGCCTGTCCGCTCTCCAAGCCAGAGAAGGTCTGTGACCTTAAATCCTCCCTGGAAAGACTTTGCTGGATGTGAATGAGCAGAATTTATAGGAAATTAATAAAAGGGGGTTTTGTCGGGACTAGGAGTTTGCTTCAGGCTCTCGGGAAGCCTCGGTCAGAACAGTCACAGAAATTTAAACCTCATATTGCTTGTTTCCCTGCAGCTTGGAGGGTAAAAGTCAGTCCAATTATCTGAAAGGCACACAGGTTTGGCTTTTGACCCAAATAACCCCACTCGTACCTTATGTAATCCTTTAAACTCATAGCGGCGATCCCGAAAAGCCCGGACTGTATCTACGTAGAAGGAGTTTTCTCGCTGACATATAGTTGTGACACGTTCCTCCACTTTCGTCACGTGGATCTTCTTGTAAGCTTTGCGACAATAATCTGCTCCAAAGATACGGAGGTATTTTAATCCCAAATACAGGAAATCATTCCAGATATTCCCCATACACATATAGGTAGTCCTTGACTTACAACAGTTTGTTTAGTGGCTGTTTCACACTTGTGACCGTTGCAGCATCTCCTTGGTAACCTGATTTATTTGGGGGGTGGTCAACTGACTCACATTTATGACGGCTGCAGTGTGCCCGGCGTCACATAATCCCCTTTTGCGACTCTCTGACAAGCAGTGTCAATGGGGAAGCCAGATTCACTTAAAAACTGGGTTGGTCACTGAATAATTGCGGTGGTTCGCTTAACAAACAGAAAGTCGTAAAATGGGGCGGAACCCTCTTAAACAAATTTCTCACTTAGCAGCGTCAATTTGGGCCTCAATTTTGTGGTCATAGATTGAGGACTGCCTGTATATCATTCACCAATTTCGTGTTTCGCTTCACATTGGCTGCATCACTTGCATTAAAAGATCAGCTTATCGGTGAGATGGGTGGCCTTTAATAATAATAATAATAATAATAATGCCCCTCTTCACTTGCTCACCTGGAATGAATACAGTATTTCCCCCAAAATAAGACTGAGTCTTATATTAATTTTTGCTCTAAAAGACGCATTAGGACTTATTTTCAGGTGACGTCTTATTTTTGTTGTTGTTGTTACAACGGACGTACTAAATGCGTCCGTCTTACAACCCTCTCTAAGCGGTTTACAGAGTCAGCCTTTTGCCCCCAACAATCTGGGCCTCCTCATTTTACCCACCTCGGAAGGTGGGAAGGCTGAGTTGACCTTGAGCCAGTCAGGATCGAACTGCTGGCATGGAGCAGTGAATTAGCCTGCAATACTGCATTCTAACCACTGGGACGGAAGGAAGGGAAGAAGGAAGGAAGGAAGGGAAGGGAAGGAAAGAAGAAAGAAAGAAAGGAAAGATAAAAGAGAGGAAGGAAGGAAGGATAAAAGGGAGGGAGTGTGGAGGGAAGGAAGGAAGGACAATAGCAGTAGCATTTAGACTTATATACCGCTTTGCGGTGCTTTTACACCCCTCTCTAAGCGGTTTACGGAGTCAGCCTCTTTCCTCCAACAATCCGGGTCCTCATTTTGTCCACCTCGGAAGGACGGAAGGCTGAGTCGACCTTGAGCCAGTCAGGATCGAACTGCTGGCATGGAGCAGTGAATTAGCCTGCAATACTGCATTCTAACCACCGGGACGGAAGGAAGGGAAGAAGGAAGGAAGGAAGGGAAGAAGAAAGAAAGAAAGAAAGGAAAGATAAAAGAGAGGAAGGAGGGAAGGATAAAAGGGAGGGAGTGTGGAGGGAAGGAAGGAAGGACAATAGCAGTAGCATTTAGACTTATATACCGCTTTGCGGTGCTTTTACACCCCTCTCTAAGCGGTTTACGGAGTCAGCCTCTTTCCTCCAACAATCCGGGTCCTCATTTTGTCCACCTCGGAAGGACGGAAGGCTGAGTCGACCTTGAGCCAGTCAGGATCGAACTGCTGGCATGGAGCAGTGAATTAGCCTGCAATACTGCATTCTAACCACCGGGACGGAAGGAAGGGAAGAAGGAAGGAAGGAAGGGAAGAAGAAAGAAAGAAAGAAAGGAAAGATAAAAGAGAGGAAGGAGGGAAGGATAAAAGGGAGGGAGTGTGGAGGGAAGGAAGGAAGGACAATAGCAGTAGCATTTAGACTTATATACCGCTTTGCGGTGCTTTTACACCCCTCTCTAAGCGGTTTACGGAGTCAGCCTCTTTCCTCCAACAATCCGGGTCCTCATTTTGTCCACCTCGGAAGGACGGAAGGCTGAGTCGACCTTGAGCCTGGTGAGATTTGAACTGCCCAAATTGCAGGCAGCCGGCAGGCAGCAGAAGTAGCCTGCAGTACTGCTCTCTAACCACTGCGCCACCTCAAGATCTTCTAAGATCTTAATTGGGGCTTATTTTGGGGAGCAGGGCTTATATTACGGGCATCCTAAAAAAAAATCATGTTAGGGTTTAATTTTCCGGTTAGGCCTTATTTTGGGGGAAAATACGGTATCAGCCTCTACTTTGAACTTGAAAAAAGTTCAGAATTTCTCTCCTGGTACCAAGGACGTTTCGTTCTCACCCGCCAATCGCTTCTTTTCGTATTTGGCTTGATCTTCTCGAGACAGCTCGTGAAACGCCCGGGGAGGCCCATCTGGGAAAAGAGCAGGAAACTTTTCCGATTCCAATTGCTGCTGGATACGGTGAAACTCGCTCCGGCTCGCTGGCACTGCCGATGGGAGGGAGGGGAAAAAGCGAGCTAAGAATACTTCTGAAGAGTCAGACACGGAGAATGTGAACTAAAAGAATCACGCTCGAGCCAACGGACATTAAGACTCACTGAATTCTCCCCTCCACTGCCAAGTCATTCTCCGTTGACAGCTGGCCCCGGGCTTGTTGAAGTCACAAGCGGCACAGGTTGCCTCGTCCACCATAGCCGAGGGCTGAGGGGAAAGAAAGCATTCATGGAGAAAGCCATGTGGGTGCATGCATAATTTTGTTTTATTTTGCCTTGTTTATGTAGCGCATATTGGAGGGGGTGATCCTTTGAGAGCTGTACGCGACGGAATTTCATTTTAATGTATGAGCCACGGTGGCGCAGTGGTTAGAGTGCGGTACTGCAGGCTACTTCTGCCGGCTGCTGGCTGCCTGCAATTTGGCAGTTCAAATTTCACCAGGCTCCTGATTTTGGTTTTCCTGAAAGGACTCTGTAAACCACTTAGACAGGGCTTTAAAGCACTGTGAAGCGGTATATAAGTCTACGTGCTATTGCTTTTATCCTTCCTTCCTTCCTTCCTTCCTTCCTTTCCTTTTCTTTCCCTCCCTCCCTTCCTTCCTGTGCAGTGATTAGAATACAGCATTACAGGCTAAGTCTGCCAACTGTCGGCAGTTCAATCCTGACAGGGCTCAAGGTTATTATTATTATTTTATTATTTCTTTGGATTTATAAACCGCCCCCTCTCCCAAAAAGGTTGACTCAGCCTTCCGTCCTTCCCAGATGCAACTCTTTCTTTGAAGGAAGGAATTTTAAAGTCCCATTCTGACCTTGGACTACAAGATTGCACTTAATCGCTGGAACTCCGTTTTCCTTGGAAGACTGCCCCACCGTGAACCAAAATGAGCATCCCACCCCAAAGAAGAGAATTTAAAGCCTTAGCCCCCCCCCCCAAGCTACCAAGAAAACCACATTCACCTGCAGCCTATTGGTCAAGATGATGTTTGGATACATGGCCCCCACATCCAGATGGTAAATGAGAGGGCATTCGATTCTGTTGGGGACGTCCTTCAGGGAATTCAGTTTCACTTTGATTTCTTCACAAATCTGTTGCAAAGGACAGAGAATGAAGGGAGCTCAGAGAAGAGGAAAGCTTTGGCAGGATCAGGGTTTTTTGCTGAGCTGTGCTTAAAATGATTACACATCGTTGAAGGACACACAACCTGCCTGTTGCCTCATGTCCACATCGATTTCCCTAGGCGTGGAAAGCTTACCTCTTGGAAATTGGTGACCTGCTCTAAGGGAATCCCCTCCTCTTCCTCAATGGCGTGGCGGAGTGTCTTCTCCACGCGTTGCAGTAGGAAGTCAAAGGCAGCCGGGTTCTGAAGAAGACCCAGGAGAGGAAATTAGCATCCCACTTCGGTTAAAGCCCCAAAACAGTGAGTGAAAAAAAATCTATGCAACAGAAGGCAAATGTAATGTAGAAATGTACAGGAGAATATTTGTAGCTGAGGGGCCCTTGGTGCTCTCTAAGCTTGCTTGTTTTCTTGCAGACGTTTCATGACCCAGCTAGGCAAGATCATCAGTGCTAGAAGGGAGCAGGTTTTGTAATTTGCTGCTTGGGAGAACGCCTAGGTCATCCAATCAGTTCTTTGCTACCCACAGGCCTAGACCCTAGGTTAAGGCCTTTCCACTGAAGTCCCAAAGGTGCTTTTTCCCCCCCAAGAGACAACTGGACTTTCTGGTTTTTCTCTTCGAAGAGGTTTCACTTCTCATCCAAGAAGCTTCTTCAGCTCTGTGAAATTAATCTGCCTTATTCAGAGCGGAAGAAGCCTCTTGGATGAGAAGCGAAACCTCTTCCAAGGAAAAAAAAACAAAACAGAAAGCACCTTTGGGACAACCGTGACCCGGATAGCTTGAGAAACTCCATAGACATTTTCCACTGAAGGTTCGTACCATTTTAAAGCGGCAGGGGATATCACTGCGAAAGACCCCCGACTCCAGGGCCTCCACGTGGCCCCCAATGTAGGTCTCCGAGTCGAGTACGTGCCCGTCCTCTGTAAGCTTGTTGAACTCCTGCTCCTGCTTGTTGGGGAAGATGATGTTGGCGTGATAGGCTTGGACCATGAGCAGCGCCTCACACAAGGTTCCTGAGCCTTTCCGGAGCACCTGCCGGAAGAGAAAAGTCGACAGGCTGGAAACAAGGGGAATCCACAACCAACAGAATCTGATCAGGTTATGATGACAGTCGTTCCCTTTAATACTTAAAAAAAAAAAAGATTTATTTTCTCAGTGCGAGGAACGGAGTGCATGGGAAGTCATTGTTTTGACACCAAGATAGACAGCCTCTACAACATGTGGTTTTGGAATAAACAGTTTATTATTATTTTGTATTTAGTAAAGCACATAGTAAGCTCTTGATCACGACTGCCAGGAGTCGTCTAAGATCAGCATTACGCAGCACCCAAAGGGCTTTATGTTAAGACAGGTGAGAAATTGTCTAAGAAACTGTCGAGAAGGAATAGAATAGAATGCAAAAGAATTAAATAGAACAGAATGGAAAACAGAATAGAAAATAGAATAGAGAATAGAATAGAGATAGAAAATAGAATAAAGAATAGAATAGAATAAAATAAAATAGAACAGAATGGAAAATAGAATAGAAAATAGAATAGAAAATAGAATAGAATGGAATGGAATGGAAAATAGAATAGAACAGAATGGAAAATAGAATGGAGAATAGAATAGAAAATAGAATAAAGAATAGAATAGAATAGAAATGAATAGAGAATAGACTAGACTAGAAAAGAAACAGAAATGAATGGAATGGAATAGAGTAGAATAGAATAATGAAAGAAGGAAGGAGAATAGAATAGAATTCTTTATTGGCCAAGTGTGATTGAACACACAAGGAGTTTTGTCTCCAGTGCAGAAGCTCTCGGTGTCCATACAAGCAATAAGTGATAAGTCAGGAACATAGTCAGGGTAAAAATATGTTCATCATAACTCATGAGATGCAACACTTGGGCAAAGAGAAAATGAGGCCCATCCAAGCAAAGGCGAAATGCCCTCTGGCTCACCTCGTCAGGTTCCATCGGAATGATGGTGCACAAGGCAAAGATGAAAGGGTGCACATACTTCATGTACATGTAGTAGGTGGCAACAGCATCGGACACTGAATAGGTGGCCAAAGTCTAGAAAGAATCAAGAGACCAGTTTAATACTCCGGAAGCCAGTGCCCTGAGATGCATTTTTTTCAGGGGGCACAGAGAACGGTCAGGAATCCACCCATTTATTGGCATATGGATTGGGGAAGATCGCTTGTTATTGCTTTCACACTTAAAAGGTTGATAAACTTGCCCCGGGATGGAAATACCTGAGGCTCTTCGATCGCCATTCGGCACATCTCTTCAGGGTCCAGCTCCACCGGATCGTAACCCAACTTCGCTTTGGCGGCTGCTTTTAAGTTGTGGCTGCCCACTGGGAGGTAACTGTCTCTCTTCACCCACCTGCCAAGAGGAATCACAGCACTGAAATCGGGTTGTTAATAAATCAGGGGAGACAACAAAGCTGGCATGGGGAGGAGGAGGAAAGGGGGGGTTCTGGAGGGGAACCAGAAGAAGGACCAAGCCAAGCTTCAATTGGAGTTATATTGGGCCAGTCTCTCTGCACCCCCACCGGACCCCATAGAAATAGCATTTATCCCAATAAATGTTCTGACCGAGGCGTCCCAAGAGCAGGAAGCAGACTCCTGGTCCCGAGAAAAACCCCTTTTGTTAATTGACTGTGGATTCTGCTCCTTCACATCCAGCAAAGTCTTTCGAGGGAGGATTTACGGTCACAGACCTTATCTGGCTTGGAGAGCTGCCAGAGAAGCTCCCAACCCTTACCGGAGACAATCCATGTGGATGCACTGCGAAGATTTGTATTCTCCCTGGCTGTCTTTTTGGAACCCAATTTCCTGCTGCATATTCATTCCATGAACGGCTGCTCTGGCTTCCACAAAAGGCCTGGAGACAGGAGGACAGTTGAGCCACAGGATCAGGCAAGGTCTGCGGTGCCGAACGCAGCAACGTGGTAACAACAAACATTTTTAATCCCAAGCACACAAAAAGAGGAAAGGCCGCTCAGTTCCTCTGTGCCAGGGGTCTCAAATTCAAGGCCCGTGGGCCAGATACGGCCCACGGGGTGCTTAGATGTGGCCCAGGGGGCCGTCCTGGAAACAGCAAAGGAAACAGCCCATGGTGCCTCTGCCAGCAAGAAAGGGAGGGAGCTCTGTTTTCCCTGGCAGAGGGCGATCAAAACAAACTAAAAACAAAACAAAAGGAGAACCGTTTGCCCCTTTTGCATTTGAGCCTGCAGGAAGGGACAGGAAAGGAGGAAGAGAAAGAGGAAAGAGAAAGATGGGAAAAGAGCAAGGAAGGAAAAAAGGAGAGGGGAAGGAAGAAAAGTCTGCTCCTTCACATCCAGCAAAGTCTGCTTTCGAGGGAGGAGAATGGAGAATGAAGAGGGAAGGAAAAAAGGAAGGAAGGGAGGGAGGGAGATTATAATGAGAGTGAGTGAGGGTCTCAGGGAAGTCCTGTCTTAGCACTTGGCCACTACAGGTGCCCCACCAACACGAGTGATGTTGAGCTGGCCACAGCCTCCGGGGTCAACACAACTCTGACGGGGCCCTCAATGAAATAGAGTTTGACACCCCTGCTCTACGCCTTCATGTTCAACTCCCCAAATTCCACAATATTCCATTTTCTTTTCCGTAGGAAAACCAATAAGCAGTCAAGTATCATTCCAAGTTAAGTGGACGTTTTTTGGATGTTCCTTCTATCCTCAAGATTATTATTATTTTTTTTTAAAACATTCCACATGCAAATTAGTTTCTCTGGTGCAAGGATGATGGCCTCCTAAGTCCATCAGGATGGGTGAGCTCACAAGGGAGATTCCACTTGGCTTTTAGAGCCGGTTTCTTTCTTTGGACCAAAGGGTTACTCGGGATAAGCGTATCTCCACGTCTGATCGTGTAGGTACAGATAGCAGGCTTCGTAAACTCTGATCCTCACCAGTCAAAGAAGTCTCCGTTGTATGTCACCATGATAGACGGCTTGGTTTCTTGAACATGTTCAAACCACCGCTGGATAAGATGAGCCTGGGGTTGTTTGTTTGTTTGTTTAAAGGGAAGAAAAGGATATGTGGCATTTAGAGACCGTTATGATTCATGGGTCCCTGCAAACAACCATGCCTGGCTGTCTCTGGGCCTGGGAGGTGAGCAGGGCCAGAAACCATCAATACTTGAGGTCCCAGAGATCAACTAGGCAGGAAAATCTTGCCAGGTTTCTTGCATGCTGCGGACTGGTGTCAGTGTTGGAGACCCCTGGTGTAAACTGCCTGCCTGCCTACCTACTCTATCTATCATCTATCTATCTATCTATCATCTATCTATCTATCTATCTATCTATCGTATCTATCTATCTATCTATCTATCTATCTATCTATCTATCTATCTATCTATCTATCTAATCATCTACCTACCTACCTATCTATCATCTATCTATCCATCCATCCATCCATCCATCCATCTAATCATCTACCTACCTACCCACCCACCCATCCATCCATGTCAGTCTGTCTATCTTATCTCTCTCTCTCTCATCTGCCTATCTACCTACCTATCCATCCATCCATGTCGGTCTGTCCATCTGTCCATTCATGCATCCATCCAACTATTGCTGTCTATCTATCTATCATCTACCTACTTACCTACCAATCCATCCATCCATCATCTACCGAGCTACCTACCTATCAATCTATCCATCCACCTCTATCATCCACCTACCTACTTACCTATCTACCTATCCACCCAACCATCTATGTCTGTCAGTCCGTCCATCCATCCATCTATCCACAGCAGCTATCTAGCTATCTCTCTAACCTGTCTCTCTCGCTATATATCCATGTACTCATCTACATTTATTTCTATATCTATCCCTATTCATCCATCCATATAATCTATCAAGTGCATGCACACAGTCAAATAGGTGAACGATATTTCATCAAAAACTGACCCGTGTAGTTAAGTAGCCATTTGGATGAATTTATAGATGTGAGGATAAAAGGGGGGGGGGAGAAAGGAAGCTTACCTCGTCAGGTTCGTTGAATACACAGAACGGACCCTCGTACTCGGGCTTGGGAGTAAACTCAAAATCTTCTATGTCTTCCGAGACGATCTCCCGGTTCGTGATCAGGTATCCCTGAACCGCAAAAGGAGAAAGAGATGTCACTGAAGGCCTATTACCCGCCAGTTGTCCTCTCGGGATATTAATTTGGAAGAGGGGTCTGGCACCCCTTCGCCCTTTTCCTCATCCTCATTTGACGCCTGCATCATCATCATCTAAACCAGAGTTCCACAAACTTTCCCGCTTTGCGGATCAGTGGGGGGTGGGGTGTATAAGAGAGAGGGGGTGTCTATAAAGATTCTCAGCCTTCTAGGCCACGGTTGTCCCAAAGGTGGGTTTTTTTTCAAGAGGCAACTGGGCTTCCCGTTTTTTCTTTGAAGAGGTTTCGCTTCTCATCCAAGAAGCTTCTTCAGCTCTGAAAAAGAACTGAACTGAGAACTGAAGAAGCTTCTTAAAGTTGCCAAGGTTGGAGACCCCCTGTTCTAAACGACAATATATATTTTTGGGGGTGGGGGAGAAACATCCTGCAACCTCATGACTAAATTACAAGGACAACAAATCACCTGGCCATCAATCATGTAGGAGATCATCATAATTTGGTCTGTTTCCGCGTCAGGAAATTTTAAAGGGAGTTTCGTAGTCTCGATGTCAAAGGCGAGAACAACAGGGTCCTAGAAGGAATAATAATATATTTTTTAAAAAGTCAGGGATTTGAGAGAATGCTCGTTTCCACAAGGCCGTGTTTCAAGGCCTCGGAGTTTTAGAAAGGTTTCCACGGAGCTACTCACGGGCCGTTCCACCATGTCATCCCGCCGAATAATCTCAGGAGGAAAACTGCTGCCCCGGTGGTGAATGTTGTACCAGTGAGCCTATCAAAGAAGGGGACCCAGCAGAATTAAGAGGCTTAAAACAATTAGTCCCTTTTAATAACTTACGGGAAGGGGAAGATCACACACTCACCACGTGAATCTTCAGATCAATGGACAGACGGATGTGGTAGGGCACATCATACTCCCGCATGTCTATGATGTTGTCCATCTGGTCTGCGGTCTTCTTTGAGGGCTCCTCCTCATGGTTCAGACTGTGTCCGGTGAGAGCACTAGAAAACAACAACAACAACAACAATCAGCCTGTTTGGTGGCAGCAGTGCCTCAATTAGAAAGTCCATACAGAGAGTGGTGAGGACAACCAAGAAGATGATAGGAAACTCACTTCCCGTTATTCCGGATGCTCTTATACGTGCTAGGTGCTTAGACTATTCGGGGACTACCCTACCTAGTCAGCAGGGTGGTGTAAGTGTCCAAAGCTTGGTCCCGTTCTCTGTTCTTCTTGACCGCAGGGGTGATCTCCCTGCGGACTTTTATCAGGTCATCCACGGTGTTGAAAGAAAGCTTGAGATAATTTCTTTTCAGGCCAACCAGGTGATTGGGCTAAAACAAATGACAAGACCAGCGTCAAACTTTGAGAGACTGATTCATAGAGATGCATGGATCATGGGATCCAAGCAATTAAGACCACCAAATGGAGTACAGAAGGCGGCTTTTCAAAATACAATAGTGATAGCAAATCAGGCTGGGGCAACTTTTGAGTCTTAAAAATCATTGCGGCCCTGTCTGGCAGCCAGATGGAGACATTCTTCATTCATTTGCCACCGTTTTATTTATGTCTAGGAATCCCATAACTATGGGAGCTTTTCGGAAAGATGTTATCTGCAATTCTGGAAGAAGCAAAGAGCCACCTCGGCTCACAGCTACTTAGTTTGATTTTCCCTGAATTTGTCCAATCTCTTCAGCCCTGGTAAAGAATTCCACTTCTTGCTTGTTTTTATGACCGATAGGTCATAAACCTCTCTGCCTTTCGTTTCATTGGATATTTAAATTTAGTTTCATTAGGACTATGGTGTAAAATTAACAGAGTTAGAGACACAATGTAATAATGAAATAAAAGTAACATTGGTTCAAAGGCATAGATGTTGCTCTTTTGTTACACACATACAGGTTACAGCACCATCCTTATTCTTTTTGTTAACTTGTAGTGATTCTCTTATCTCTGTGGCAAAAGTCTTTCGCCACCAGTGCCTTTACTCCAGAGTTGGCCCTCGTTCCTTAGCTGTTCCCTTCTCCTGGCAGCTCTGCTCAGGCGCACATCGGGAACAGGCTCCAGCTGTTCTTCTGCCCCACTGATCTCTTGACTCTGAAGGTAGCTGGTAACTGTCAGATGGCTCTGGCCCCCTCTCTGCCTCCAATGCACAGCCCTCCTCAGAGCCTTCCCCAGACTCCAGGACTGGCCCAGGTTCCTTCCCAACCTCCTCACTGTCTTAAGTCTGCCACCAGTTCCACTGGCCGCTTTGGGGGGGGGGCACAACTAGGCAGAGTGGTGGAGGAAAGTAGAAAGAGTGGGATATAGGGACGACAACAACAACAACAACAGTTTCTCAGGAATATTCTCATTTCCTCTTCACATCCCTCAAAAATATAACAAAACCAAAGTGGATCCGGATTATCACGTTACATATTGAAGTAAAGCTGCCATAACATTAAAATAATCTTATTGAATCCATTTCTCACCAAGTCCAGATCTTCTTTGGGTACAATTTCCAATTTTGCTATTTTCCCCTGGAATTTCTTGGAAAGGAAGGATGATACCTCTCGGTCACAACCCTTAAAAAAAGGCATTTTATATTAAATGACTTAAGGAGAACTTATTTCTACAATCATTCAAATTCTACCCAAGTGAAAGAGCTGATAAGAAATTGTCTGTGCATCTGCGAAGAACGAAGGAACGAGGAGCTGATTTTCTCGAGCGACTGTTTTCTTGAAGTAAGATACTGTTAAAGCTCAGCCATCGCCCGGCTGCAGATGATGGCGAGCAAACTTTCCGAAAAAGGCAGTTTGTCATTGTTAATATGTTCTTGAAGAGTCTTAATACACACACACACTGTATATATGTGTGTAAACACACACAAATATCTCAGTGCATAAGGCACTAGCACATATGATCATATACCACAGTTATTAAGGAACGACGTGTTACTTGCAATTTACTACTTCTAAGGTACAGTCACAAAGGAAGTATTGAACAGTGCAATGTCTACTCAAGAGTGATATTATAGTGATCCAAACAGCTTAAGGCTTGAAAAACCATCTGTGGTTGTCACAGTAAATTAAGACTAACCTTCTGGGCTGCGATGTAGAAGTATGGTCTATAGGGTAAAGCCACCTAGGAGAGAGAACAAAGTGAACAAGCTGAGTTTCCAATGATTTACAAGTAGACCATGTTTCTTTCTTACCAGTTTAACCTAAGCTACGCTCCAGAGACCAACTGTTCTTAGCTTACTCCATCTATGAAATGGGAGACGTTTTTGCATTGAAGATAGGAAAAGTGTTTAGTGAATGATAAAGCAACAAGAGAAGCCAGAAAGAACGATTCACAGATTTTAGAGGTGATTGTATTTATTGATTAACTGGAGCCATAAGCTGCCTATGGCTCTAGGTGAGACACAGTATAATTTCCAGGCAATGTAGTCCAAGACACTGATTTCAACCTGCATTATGTATTATTATGTATCATGTATTAACTTGTATGTGCTACAATCCCATTCACCGCATATCTAATCTTCCTCCAAATTCAAGCAGTACTTTTAAAATGTACCCATGGATAAATATCACCTTTCAAGGTCCCAGTTTAAAGACGCTACTGACCTTAAATCTACTCCCATCCTCCTGAATGAAATAATAATCCACGGCACTGACCAAGCGTTTATCTTCATCCAGAATCTCCGTCTAAAACAAACAAGGTTACTAAAGCCATTTTGTTAGACAATCGCATTCTCCTAACGTACTATTCTACAATTAGTAGCAATCGGTTCTATGTGTTGAATAACATTCCTCCCCCCCCCTTCCCCAAGAACTAAATTGGACATATGAGAAAATGGAGGCTCCAGGCAAGGATGGTAATCCTTGAAGCTCTGAAACTGAAAAATATTTAAAAGATTCTTCGACGCATTTTGTCACGGTATTGTAATTCATCTAGTCCTCTACTCACAACCGCAATTGTGATTGGAATTGGTTGTAAGTTGATGCAGACATGACTTATAACCCGGGTGGATAAAAATTGATGACTTTTTTTTTTTTAAATTAAAAAAAATCAGGTTTTTTACTTTTATTAAATTTATTTTAATAAAATGCTTTTGGAGTCGATGGTTTTCTATTTAAGATACATGAATAATTTAGTTTATTCAGTATGAAATGGAGCTTTGTGACGTAGCATGAGGCTGTATATCCATCCTTTAAATCATGATTTAAATCAACTTGATTTAAATCAAATCCACCCTGCTTAGAACCATTTTTACCGCAGTCGTTAAGTGAATCGCCACGATGAAGTGATGGTTTTTGTTGGAAACTGGCTGAGGAGGTCAGAAGTTACAAGCCTAACAAATAAACAAAGGGAAAGATGGAGGCTCCTACCGGATGCATGTTGATCAACCATCCCGTCCTTTCCGCGGGCTCCTTTATCCGCTCAAACCCAAACAGTGCATCGATTTTGTCCGTCCATTGGCTGCGCTCTAAACGCCGAAGTGCCGAAACGGAGGAGCTGTCATCCCTGTGGCAAGAAAAGGAAAATATTTGGATCCAATTTGTTTAAGTCTCCGAGAAGCCAACACCCTGGAAAAGGTCCTTTTTGGCAAATCACGAAGTCAATGGTGGTAGCTAAGACAGGATATATACAGGTATTCCTCAACTTATGACCACAATCGAGCCCAAAATGTAATGCTGTTAAGGGAGAAATTTGTTTTAAGTGAGTTTTGCCCCCATTTTACGATCTTTCTCGCCGGTGTTGGGAAGCGAATTGCTGCAGTTCTTAAATTACTAACACGGTTGTTAAGTGAATCTGGTTTACCCCTTGACTTTGCTTGGTAGGAGGTCGCAAAACGAGATCACGTGACCTCCCGGGACACTGCCTCCGTCATAAACATGAGTCAAACATCCAAATGTAAATCACGTGACCCTCAGGATGCAGCAACGGTCGTAAGTGTGAAAAAACGGTTATAACTTTTTTTTCAATGCCGCTGTAAGTTTGAATAGCCACTAAATGAACTGTTAAATGAACTAGCCATACGAGTACCTGGAAAAGCAGCAAAATCACACGTCCATCACAAATGAGAATTAACAACCTATTTTAAGTCAATGCAAGTTGAAAGGAATACAGGAATAAAGTCCTCGACTCACAACGATCTGTTTAGTGACGGTTCAAAGTTATGATGGCACCGGGGAAAAAAGTGACTTAGGATCCGTTTTTCACACTTAATGACCATCGCTCCATTCCCCAGGGTCACTGGATCATGAATTCAGATGCTTGGCGACCGACTCGTACTTATGACGGTCGCAGCATCCCGATGGTCCTTCCGGCAAGCAAATCCAATGGGGGAACCCAGGATTCGCTTAACAACCGTGTCCCTAAGTTAAGAACTGCAGGGATTCACTGTGCGAGAAAGGTCGAAAAACGGGGCTTAACCTCAACCAGTGTTTTCGTTTAGCAACATAAGTCGTGGTCGTAAGTTCGAGGACCGCCTCTACCGAGCCCCGGTTCAGGGGGGGGGGTCTTCGAGGGTCCTCCTCACCGAGGGGCCTCCCTCTCGCCGTCTTCTGCCGGGGGCTCCGCAGCCCACCGGCGCCTCCAGCCGCTTCCTCCGCCTCTCCAGCCGCTTCCTCCGCCTCTCCGCAGCGCCATCCTGGCCGGCGAGCCCAGCGACTCCCGGGCGCATTTCCCGCGCTGCGCGACATCTCGCGAGATCCAGGCGCTCTCCCGTGAGTTCACAGCTGAGGAATTCTGGGAGTCGAAGTCCACAAGTTATTAAAAGGGGCGTGCTTTCTCAACCACCCCCCTCTCACCCTTTGCCTTGAACCAATCGCTTTTCTACGCCTCGTTCTCGGTGCTAGGCGACGACCAATGGAAGAGCAGCTTTCCGTTCGTTTTCTCCCCACACTCCGCTGTCTGTATTCCTCCCGCCTCTCCGCTCCATCCGTTCATTCGCTAATGCTCTGGCCCGGCCACGCCCTCTCTTCTCCGATTGGAGGAAATAACTTCTTTCATCTTTCACGGCCACCTTCCATCTATCCATCCTTCCTCCCTTCCTTTGGCACCTTCCCTTCTTCCTCGCCTTTCTTTCATTTCTTTTTTTCTCTCCCTCCTTGCTTTCTCGCTCCCTTATTCCTTCCTTCCTTGCCTTCTCTCCCTCTCTCCCTTCCTTCCTCCTTTCTATATCATCTTAATTTACTTCCTTCCTTCCTCAACTTTTTTCCCTTTCTTCTATCCCTCCCTCTTTCCTTGCCTTCTCTTATTTCTTCCGTCCTTCCTTGCCTTCTCTATTTCTCTCTTCTTCATTCCTTCCTTCCCTCCTTCCTCCCTTGCGTTCTCTCCTTTATTCCTTCCTTCCTGCCTTCATTCATTTATTTTTCTTTCCTTCCTCCTTCTTTTCCCTTCCTTTCATCTTCCCTCCCTTTTTCTCCCCTCCCTTGCTCCCTCCCTCTCTCCCTTTCCCAAATCTATGATAATGGCCTCCTTTCTCCCCCCCCCCTTTTTTTTTTTTGCTGGCTTTCCATTTTTACAGTAACAGCCGGCTTAATGCACTCTCGATCGTTGCCAGAAAATGAAATTATCTTCAGAGCTGGCACCATGTCCTCTGCCTGTTCGTCTGACCCCTAAATGGATCCATCCTTCACATCTGCTGCGTCAGGATTGATATCTACAATCGTCGGTTTTAAAAGCCGGAGCTGAAAGGCAGAGAGTGGGGGCCATCGCGTCCTATCTCCTTCAAAGGACATTTCCTGAGATTTTGTGGGTGTTTCATCACTGGAGGATTTTAAGAAGACACTGGACGGCCCCTGTTTGAAATAATATAGGGTCTCCTGCTTGAGCCGGGGGCTGGACTAGAAGACCTCCAAGGTCCCTTCTAGCTCTATTTTGATGGACTGGTTATTAGATTGGTGAGTTTTCTTGAGCCTTGGACAAATGGACAGTGACCGGTTCTATCATTAGGGGTTCCAAATCTGGGCTGAAAATCTCGGAAAAGAGAGACAGGGTCCCCGACATTTTTGCACCCTGAGTTTTGCAGGTGGAGTTTCTTGCACTCCATGCTGGCCTCTTCTGTCTGCAAACCAGTTTTCGTATCACAAACCCATAATAAAAATTGGGGTTAAACTAAGGTTGGGTTTTTATTGCCAACAATTCACCACTTTCAGCTTCTCCTAATCCTGATTGGTATGTTTAAGATGGGAGGACTTCAATTCCCAAAAGTCCTCACTTAGCAAGGGTGGACTTCAATTCCCAGATATCATGCTGGCTGGGGAATTCTGGGAGTTGAAGTCCACCCATTTTAAAGTTGCCAAGGTTGAGAAATGGTGGTCTTCTTCAGAATATCTTTAAAGTGACTTTTCAGTTTGCTGAGCTCCCATCAAGCCCATTTCTTTTATCAATTTATCGATTGCGAAAACGAGGATCGGAGGACTTTTGATTGTTCCCAGATGTTTATTTGCAGAATGCCAATAAAAAGAGGCTTTACCAGTCGGTCCATTTCTTTGCTTCGTCGTATAAAGCCAATAATCCCAGCTGCAGCCTGTGCCGTCTGTGCATGATGGGAGCTGGGGTCCCATTTGTTGGATTTGGAATCGACAATGGATTCTTTCCCTCGAGAGAGGAAAAAAATAAACGCCAGTTTTAATTCGGGGTTTTGAGTTGTTAGGAAGGGGTGTTCGGTTGCAAATTTTGGGCTGGTGAATTGATTTTGGCAGTCGGTGGGCCTGAGGAGGTTACCGCAAAGGCTTCCTGCAAATGAATCAAACATTTTACCAGAATAATTCTTGATTATTATGAAATCATCAGAATTATGGCCCGGCAATACACAATGGCTGTGGTCCCTGTGAAATTAGATACGGATTAACACAGTTGGAAGGGAACTTGCAGGTCATCTAGTTCAACCCCCAGCCCAAGCAGACACTACACCATTTCTGACAGATGGCAGTCAGATACAATGGCTGTAAAAGCTACTAGGGTGAGACTTTAAATGCCTTGTTGTGAGATATGGCTCTTAAAGTTAATGTCATATTATATATGATAATATATTAGTAAAGCTATTTAACATCATATTAAAATAACAGTATCTAATAATTTTGCTACAATATCATTGTGTGGGTGTTTTTTATAACTTAAATATATATAGTATTTAAAATATACTAATGTACATACAGTGCATTAATTGCATGTTAAAATTATGTACTGTGTTGTTACAATAAATTATCAGATAACATAATATAGTATACATTTGTTGTTACAATAAATTAGCAAATATATGCTATATTATCATATAATATAATTAATATAATAATATACAATACAATACTAATATTATATTATAAATTTAAAATATACTATATGTGTGTGTGTGTGCATTCATATGATAATGAACATACTATAAGCTATTACCTCAATAGATTATTGTTGTTGTTGTTATTATTGTTTCCTGGCTGCTAAAAGAGACGAAGCTGCAACTTCCGCTCACCTCTTTTCCCCGCCCCCTGGAACGCCCCGTCCCCTGGAACGCCCCCGAGTGGGCGGAGCCGCCAACGGAAAGGAGAGAGAGAGAAAAAAGCCCGGCAACGGCTGCCAGGGGAAGCGCCCAGCCGGTTGCCGTGGCAACGCGGCAGCTGTTTCGCCGCAGCAGCACCTGAGCCTCCGCGCCTGCGCACTTCCCCTGCTCTCCACGTCACCCCGTCACCCCCCTCCCTCCTCCTCGTCGCTCCCATTGGGGAGCAGCGCCCCCTCCCTTCGGCCTCCCTCCCCCCGGCAGGACCGGAGCGGGGCGGGGGGAGCAGCGGCGGCGGCGGCGGGTGAGTATCAGAATCTCCCCCCCCCCCACTTTTACAGGTTCTTCCCATCATGCACCGCGTAGAGGGAAGGGGAAGGGGCTTTGGCAGACTCAACCCCCCCTCGTTTCACCCCTGGGGGAGGGGGAGATGGGGAGGGACCCCCAACCCCAGCCTGCTTGAATTACAGAGGAAGGGGAGCCCCTCCCTTCACAGGGGAGGCGGCTTTGGAGGAGGGGGCGTGTTTTTCTGCAGGGGGAGACCCCTCCCCACTTAGAGGGAGCCCTCCCTCTGGGAAGCCTGAGAGGAGCCCCACCACCGCTAGATGAGGACTCCCACATGATAAAGGGGGAGGTTGCCCCCCCCAAGTAATGACACGTGGAGACCCCTCCCTAATTAAGGAGAGGGGTCTCCCTCTTGGAAGGCTGAGAGGAGCCCCCCTACTACCAAGTGAGGAAACACACACACCCCAATTTAAGGAGTGTGGTTTTCATCTATGGAATAACTTTTAGGGAGACCCTCATTTAAGGAGAGTGCCCCCCACTCTCTAAGGAACTTAGTGATTACTCTTATCTTTCTATCTATCTCTCTACCTCATCATTTATCTATCTATCTAATCATCTATCTACTCATCTATTTATCATCATCTATCTATATCTATCTAATCATCTATCTATCTATCAATCATCTATCTATCTATCTCATCTATCTATCTATCTATCTATCTATCATCTATCTATCATCATCTGCCTATCTATCTTATCTATTTATCTATCTTTCTTATCTATGTATCTACATTATCGATCTATCATCTATCTATTTATCTATCTATGTCAGTGTATCTATCTTATCATCTATCTTATGTCTTATCTCTATCTTATCATCTCTCTCTCTCTCTCTCTATGATCCCTAAAGAACCTCTGGTCACATGATCAAAATGCAGACGCTTGGCAACTGACTCATATTTATGACGGTTGCAGCATCCTTGGGGGAGGGGGCTTGTCCCGTGATCCCCCTTTACATCCTTCTGACAAGCAGTGTCCATGGGGGAAGCCAGATTCATTTAACAACCCTGTGGTTCGCTTAGCAACGGCAGTGATTCACTGAACCATTGCGGCGAGAGACGGGTCGTAACACGGGGCGGAACTCCCTGAACAAATGTCTCACTTTAACGACATAAATTGTGGGGTCCATTGTGGCTGTCAGTTCGAGAAACCCGCTTCCAGCTTCAGAACCTGCCTGCGGAATATAATTATGTTGTTCTCTGCTGTTCCCCCCTCTTTAATCTTCTTTTAATTGGAAGAATTAGGTTTTCGTTTTAGAGAAAGGGAGAGTCCCGAAGGGCAGCGACAGAGGGCGGGGGAGGTGAGGAGGACCCCCTCCCCTTAACACACACACACACAAACACATTTTCCTTTGCAGCGAGCCAACCGACCGACACAAGGTGGTGGGAAGATTGTGGCACGCTTGCGATGCTCCAGTCTCAGCGCAGGCCCAGCTGGAAAACGATAGCGCCCCTCCCTCTTGTCTCTCTCCACCACCACCACCACCACCACTCCAGCTCACAAGCTAGCTAGCTAGCGGTCTGGCTGTCTGATACCCTACATGCTTCCTCAGCCGAAGGTGGGACATTGGTGGGATGGGAGGGGTCTCCCTGCTTTTGTTGGCCACTGGATGGGAAAGGCGTGAAGTGGGCTGGGAGTGGGGGTGGGTGGGTTGCAATGGGCTGGAAAGGGGAAATGTATTGAAAAGGCACCGGCTTGGGGGGAAAGGGAGGGGGGGCTTGGAAAGTCCAAGGGAGGATCCTTAAGTTCCTTGCCTGCATTGCAGGTGGGGGAAAAAAGAGACCGCATTTATTTTGGGGGGGGGATGTGTGTGTGTGTGATACGTGTGAAAAATGAAAAACTGGGCTTTCCTTTCGCTTCCTCCTTACGCAGCAAGCTTTCTCAGCAGTCGGCGGTGCTGAATGGACCACTCCGTCTTCCCATCCTCGGGGCATTTTTCGGGAGGGAGTGTAACTCTTCGGGAGCTGGGATTTGTGAGAATGCCCGTCTAAAGGGGGTGAGTTTGTCAATGGGCTGCTTTTTAGGGTGCTTTTAATTCTTATTTTTTATTATTTTAGTGGAAAGTCTGTGTCTTTCGGAGCCGATCGGCTCGGTGGAGTGGGGGGTGTCTTGGGATCCAAATTTACTCGGAAAACGGAAGGCAGCGGTGACTTTCTTCCCTTGTGATGGTAGTTTTGGGGAGTCTTGGTGGCTGTTGGTTCTCCTTGGGGGGGGGAAAATTAGGCAGCCGTGCCTTGTGTAAAGTTAGGGTACCATAAAACCATGAAATATATGAACTCTCTATTCAGCCTGGAAGCTTCTTTAATGAATCCTCTCCTGGCATTAGCATCATTCTGTCTTTCGAATGCATCGTTTGAACCTCTCTCTTCTCCAAAGGCTTTTTACTTTTTTAGCCGTTCCGGGGGCCGAACGGGAATATCAGGGCTACGAAGCGCAGTTGTGAGTCCCAGGTGGCTGAAACCAGACTCTGCTCTTTTGTCAGGTCGTAAAGGACAGAAAAGCACACCGCGGCAAGAATAAAACACTCGGATTTTCTCTAGAGGAAGCTCTTTTTTTTTCTCTCGATAGGAGAGAGGACGAAGCAAACTTCCAGAAACTTAGAAGGTGGCGTTAAACGAGGACGCTTGTTGCAGAAGTGTGTCTCCGAGTGTTGGTGATGCCGGTGAACTTTGCGCCACCTTTAAAGCTGATTTTATCGTATTTAATTGGATTAAGCCAGGTGGTCTCACCGCTTGTTTGTGTGGAGCGAGTAATATTTCCGCGAGTAATTAAAACAGCGAGAGGGCACCCATCGGCATTCACGCAAGGCTGGTGGGTGGGGTGGGGCGCTGCCCGGCCATACGAAACGCCAAGCCGGTGTATTTTAGGCCTGTGGTTTGGATTCGAATCTGTGGCTCTCAATTTAGGATCTTGGTAAAAGGGGAACTTCTTTTCCCGTGAGAGCTGGAGGCCAAACTTTGCTCTTTTTCATCTGCTTTGAGTGGTTTGGTCTCTTACTGCAATGCACAGTCGAAAGAATAATAATAATAATTATTATTATTATTTTGCAGCTGGGTCTTTGCTAAGCATCGTATCTCTCAGCTTTCCAAGACTCAGCGATTGGGCATCGCAGTCTGTTTCCGTCAGCCCATTTGCTGGCGATTCTTTTATTTCTCAAAGCTGCCCATCTTGGGTCAGTGGCGGTTCTGGAGAACTGGGTGGGGCCCGGCAGTCTTAACATTTGGACGTCTAGACTCTCAGCCACTTCCCTGTTCTTGCTTAACTCGACTTGTTGATTCGTTTGTCCATCGCGATCATGAAACACCCTTAAAAGCAGCATCTTTCTCTCCGTTGGGCCATTGGGTTGGCAGCGTGTCTCTCCTGAAGCTGGGGGGGGGGGCGGGGAAACTCCCTGTCTTTTTTGGATCGGGAAGGGGATTTTTAAACACTTTCAAAGAGAAAGTCCTGTTCCCACTGTTGCGGGTTTTAGGGAAGGGCGGGGGTGGGAAAATCGAAGGAACGGACCAAGGGAGGATTCTGCCGAATAGCCCAGTCGGTCGGCCTCTGCCAAAATCTTGCCTGCACTATGCTGTAAGTCGGTGGCAAGACGCCACGCCGCTGCCATGTCGGGGAGCTACCAGCTTGGGAGTGGTGGCCCACCGGGACGGGTAGTAGCGCTTGTCTGTATTTCCAGAAAGCGTTTGTGTGTGGGGGGGTGGTAAAAGCAGGGGAGGTTAGCTCATCCTTTTGTCCGTGCATGCGACCACGATGTCCTCCTAATTGTTCCCCCTTTCTTGCTCCATCACTGCCTTGTCACCAGTGGCAGGGAGGGGGGGTGGCTGGCTAAAAATAACTCTGTAGAGACATTAAGGGCCCAGACGACATCCGCAGGTCGGCTGGAAGGGAGCCAGAGCTGTCTGTCTGGAAAATTAGGATGGGAGAAGGGGACGAGGGTGGGATGGAACCAGCCTTCGTATTTGGAAATGAAAAAGGGGTCCAGTCGGTCTCAGGGTCATTTATTACAGGTTTCGAAGAGAGCCGGAACGTCGAGACGTCTGTGTCTCGCTTTCTCTCTTGTCTATTTGGATGCTGGCCACCTCCATTGGTTCGACGACTTTAACTTGGTTAACTTGAGTTTGTGCATTTCTCTGGATCTGCCCAATTCAGTTCACAGTGACAAGAGCTGGAAGGGAGCTCGGAGGTCATCTAGTCCGACCCCCTGCTCTCATGCAGGAGACTTATGCTGTTCCTTGCCATCAATCCAGTCTCTCCTTAAAAGTCCTCCAGTGATGGTAGCGCCCACAACTTCTGGAGGCAACTTCTGTTCCGCTGGTTAATTGTTCTCACTGTCAGGAAATTCCTCCTTCGTTCTAGGCTGCTTCTTTCCTCGATTAATTTCCACCCATGGCTTCTTGTCCTGCCTTTTAGTTGCTTTGGTGAATAAGCTGCCCCCCCCCCCGCCCCCTCTTCGTTGGGGCAGCCTTTCAAGGATTGGAAGACGGCTATCTTGTCACCCTGAATCGTCTTGAACGAAGGGTGTGCTATTGCGGACTTCAGCCCTTGTTTTCTCTCTACTCCCATGCAAGTTTCTGAGTTCTTTAGCGTATGAGTCCTGCGACTGAGACTGTTGGTTCATCCTCGGCAATTGAGCTAATTAGAGAGGGACGGATAATGGCGGATGATTAGATGGCAACCAACTGTCTTTTCCACGCTGGAGGGAAGAGTCCCTAGATCCGTCTTTCTCAGCACTTGGGGCCATGAACCAGTTCAGACATCTCGATCCGCCACGATACAGAACATTTTGAGTAGAATTCCGTTCAGAATAGAGCTGGAAGGGACCTTAGAGGTCTGCTAGTCCAACTCCTCTGCTCAAGCAAGAGACCCTGTACCACTTCAAACAAATGGCTATCCAACATCTTCTTAAAAACCTCCAGCGTTGGGGCATTCACAACTTCTGTTCCACAGATTAATTGTTCTAACTGTCAGGAAATTCCTCCTCAGTTCTAAGTTGCTTCTCTCCTTGTTTAGTTTCCACCCATCGCTTCTTGTTCTGCCCTCAGGTGCCTTGGAGAACGGCTTGACTCCCTCTTATCATGGTCCCCATCCCAGTCCTTCTTTTCTCTAGCCACACCCAGTTCCTCCAACCCTTCGTCTGGTGTTTTTGTCGCCAGGCGCTGCTCCTCTCTGCACTTTTTCCAAAGTCTCAAGCTCTTTTTTTTTTATAACACGGCGTCCAAAACTGGATGGCCGTTATTCCAGGCGTAGGCCTTAGTAAGACTTTCTAAAGCTACAAGCCTCCTAAAGACTATTCATGCCCTTCTTTTGAAGGAAAAAATACAGGGCCCATTTTTGCGAAAAAAAGGGGCCGTTTTTAGATCTGCAGAGTGCAAAAACTTTTTTTTTTTTTAATTTGCCTCTTCAAAATCTTGGTGCGGCTTATACTGCGAAAAATACGGTAGTTCTTAAACCCAAACTTGATCCGTGGCGGTCTGTAGCATTGGTCCAGGTCTCCTGATCGGGGGGAGAGGGGGGGCACCATTTGTGTGGGTGGGGCAGCAATCAATTTTCGTGGCTTTTCTTCCCCTGCAAACTCTGGGCTCTTTGCAAAGCGAACTAAAGCCACAGGAAAATACCTTTGGCTTCTCCTACACCCTTCCAAATTGGCCTCGGACGGAGAGAAAGCTGAAGTAGAAAGCATCGACCTACATTAAATCCCTACAAGATTCATTAGTTAACTATTTGCAGGCGTGCAGAGAAAGGGGAGCAGCATGTCCTGGAAACGTTGCCGAGATAATGGATGAAGTCGCTGCTCTGCCAAGGAGCCTTTTTTTTAATATTCTTCGCCGGGAATCAATCTTCGAAATTGAGATCGTATGACTTGCATAAAGCCAGATTCCCTTCTCTCCAGCTACAGAGTCACACCATGCTGTGGCTTTGGTCACCTGGTTTTTATTTTTATTTCTTTTGGAGGGGTGGAAGGGAATATTCATTAGCGGAGGCAGTAAAGCTTTCCGCTTCTCCCAGGCAGATAATGTCACCGAGAAATGTCCACAGAGGGATGGAGACCCCTTGAGAGTCTGGGCCAAAACAAGGAGGGGGGCGTCTCATTTCTCCCTTTGACCCAGGATCTTGGCGAGGGGTGCCATGATAGCAGTCTTTCAATATCTCAGGGGCTGCCCCAGTCCAACCCCACTCCCCTCCCTCCCTCCCTCCCTCTCAGCCATTATGACCACACAGCTATCCCAAGCAGGCGGAGAATTCTACAGGTGGTGAGATGCTCCAACTGAAAAATATCAGTGATGATAAAAGAAGGGAAGGATCCTTCCCTATTTCCAACTTTCAGGCTCTCCCGGCAGGTGGCCGATGCGGCCTTCGCTAGCCTTTTCCTAGGGTGGCGCCGATCGTCTTCCCCCACCCCTCCCACTGGTTTCGCCCCGATCTCTTCCTCCTCCTCCTCCTCCTCGCCACGCGATATCTTCTGCGTCATCTAAAGGTGCGCTCCTTCTTCCCTTCCTTCCTTCCTTCCCTCTCTCCTTTCTTTCCCTCCCTCCAGATTTGCTGGATGCCAAGATGGCAGCATCGAACTTGGAGAACCAGCTGCACAGTGCCCAGAAGAATTTGCTTTTCCTCCAGAGGCAACACGCGGATACCCTCAAGGGGCTGCACACCGAGATACGCCGCCTGCAGCAACACTGCACAGGTACCGGGAGGAGAAGGAAAGCGGGCTTGGGAACAGGGCCCCTCCCATGCAGAGGGAGTCCTCGACTTACGGCCGCAGTTGAGCTCGTTTCCGTGGCTAAATGAGACGTTGGTTCAGCGTGTTTTGTTTCATCCCCGTGTTACGATCTTTCTGGCCGCCGTGGGTAAGCCCAACACCGCAGTTAGTTAAACCCGGTTGCTAAGTGAACCTGGGCTTTCCCCCTTCACTTTGCTTGTGACCGCAACCGTCATAAAGACGAGTCGCTTGCCAAGCGTCTGAACTTTGATCGCGGGGATGCTGCAAAGGTCGTAACTGTGGAAAAACGGTTGTCAGTCACCTTTTTCAGTGCCGTTGTTAACTTGGGTCACTAAATGAACGGTTGTTAAGTCGAGGACTGCCTCTCTTTGCTGGCTGCTGGGGAATTCTGGGAGTTGAAGTCCACCCATCTTGCAAGATAACACATTGGGCGGATAACGCATATTTTTTAATTCGTTGCCTTGGCTGATGTGTCCACATTTGGGGCCAGAGGGAGCTTCTATTGCCCGCTGATAGCATTTACAGATAAGTGCATGAAAGTGTCCTATAAATAAAGTGGCTTTCCCAGTTTGAAAATTGGTCACTCTGCAAGTCATTGGTCATAAAGGGGGGTTTGTTTTCCGGAAAGCACCTTTAATGTTCTTTGGGCTTTCTTTTGTTCTGACCCTAGGTTTCCCCAAAAAGCAGGAGGCAGAGCCCCTTTTATCAAACGAATGTGAATTCCTCTCCTTCACATTCAGCCAAGGCCTGGCCAAGAGTCTTTCAAAGGAGTATTTATGACCACAGACCTTATCTAGCTTGGAAAGATGCCATGTAAATATTTTCCCAACGAGATGCTGTGCAAGGAAAGACTGGGCACAGAGTCTCTGAGATTCACGGACAGATCTTCACACTCCTGAAACGAATCTTAACAACCAAACAAGCGAATTGTTTCCTGCAAAAGCCCCACTCCCCCTTCTCTCCTCTTTTATTTCCTATGGGAGGGGCCATTCACCGTCCACCTGTGGCTTTACTCCCAAGTCGACCCTGATTTCTTAGCTGCTGTTTTCTTCTGGCAGCTCTGCGCATGCGCACACTGGGAACAGGCTCCAGCTGTTCCTCTGCCTCACTGCTGCCTAGCTCCGTAGGCATCACTGCCAGACGACCTTGGTCCCCTCTCTGCCTCGAACGCAGAGCCCTCGTTCACTGTCTGACTCTGCTGCCAGCTCCGCTGGCCACTGGCGGGCCACAACACCTTTATGAGTTGCCCAGTTTTCCCAGGAAGATTCAGCCGAGAGAGTGAGCTTCTACAATATCTTACGTTTTTGTCTGTTTTTCAGATCTGACCTACGAGTTGACTCTCAAAAGTTCAGACTTGACAGGTGAGGCATCTGAACTACTCCCGTACACCTTCCTTCCGTACTTAAGGTATTCTTCAAACCTTGTGGAAGGGGCATTTTCACTGCTGCTGTTTTTATTAGACGTTGGTGTCTGAATCAAATCCCATTCTTTTCCTCTTGATTTCTTTGCTGGCAACCTTGGGCAGTGTTTTTTAGGGAAGGCAGGAATTCACCTGCAGTGTCTTAGGGTTCCAACGGATGCCCTAATTTAATCATGAGCCTCGAGCCAAGCTTCAAAAGAAATCCAGTTATTTATTAGGAGCAACGCATCGGCACGTACACGTACCCAAGTGAAACCAATTCTGACCCCACGTAATTTACGGCCCAACTATGACCCCTGCTTCTCCCCTCCTCCCAGGGTGTGTCATAAATCACATTCTCCAACCGGAGCACTTGTGTGGGCTGCAGAGATCACTCCCCTCCGGCTGTTTCAGGTAACCTGGGAGACAGCCTTGAGAAAGGTATGCGTGGAATGTGCTTCTGGTTGTGGTTGCCGTGCTGCTCTATCAGTTTTCCCACCTCCTGCCTATGGCAACTCGAGAGCAGGCTAGGGATGTTTTGCAAGTTGATGCAGTGATTTTTTTTTTTCCAGGGACCAACGCAGAAGAACTGTTCTACTTCTTGGCTTTGGTTCTTAGCTCGCTTCGTGGAATGTCAGCCCCGTCTTGAATTAAAATAAAACCCTCCTTCTCTCCTTTCAGAAAATGGGATTTCGAGGAGCGAAGAGCTCAGAAGGAAATGCGAAGAACTGGAGGCCCAGCTCAAAGCGAAGGAGATGGAAAACAATGAATTATTGAAAGAGCTGGAGCAGAAAAACGCCATGATCGCGGTGCTGGAGAACACCATCAAGGAGCGGGAGAAGAAATATTTGGAAGAGCTGAAGATGAAAAGCCATAAATTGAACATGCTCTCCAGCGAAGTGGAGCAGCGGGCCAGCACCATCGCCTACCTGACCTCCCAGCTCCACGCCACCAAGAAAAAACTCATGAGCTCCAGCGGGACATCGGACAGCTCTCCGTCGGGAAGCCCCGTGCTCTCCGGCTACAAACCCTCTCCTCCCAAAGAGAAGCTTCCGGAAACTCCGCGGCGGCGGATGAAGAAGAGTCTTTCCACGCCGCTCAACCCCGAATTCGAGGAGGCCTACCGATTGGGCTCGGATAGCCGTAAGCTGCTGCTGCGGGAGCCGGTGGATGCCATGCCTGACCCCACGCCCTTCTTACTGGCCAGGGAGTCCACCGAGCTGCACCTTCTGAAAGAGAGGCCTTTGGTCATCCCGCCCATCCCGTCCGAGCGCACTCCGTCCGAGCCCCACAGCCCGGCCCGAGAGAGGCAGCACAAGAGCCACGTGGGGGTGGCCCACCGTATCCACCACGTCCCTCCCGCCCAGCCCCAGCTGCCTGAGGTGGAGACGCTGGCTGTGGACCAGGTGAACGGAAGCAAAATGGTTCGCAAGCATTCAGGGACGGATCGGACTGTTTGAACCCCGGGCGCTTGGAGGGGACTACTCGGCGGTCAGCAGAGGGCCAGGGTGCACCTCCCCCTCCCTCCCTCTTCCGAGCGCCCCCCTCCCCCCGCGTGCATGCCAAAATCTTTCCAGAACTAGAGTCACTTCTTCCTCACCTGTTCCTATTGCAGAGTTATCTACCTAATGAAACGCTGTAGCCAAACGCAGGGGTGTCTGCCTGAATTGCTTGCTTCTGATGCGCCTTTCATTTACTCGGGGCGCGCGCCGAGGGGGGGCCCCCCACACCCGGCCCTCCAGAGCCCTAAAGAGAAAACCACCGCCAGCCCACCATCAGCCCCGCCGCGCTGTGTATCGGCTCTTAACAGTAAAAGCCTTTCCTAATCGGTCACTGCACAGTCGTGGCAAATTCTTATTTTGGGGGGTTGGGGTGGGGCAGCTTGGACCTCCCCCCCACACACACACACATGGGTGCTGGGGGGGGGGGGTGTAGGAAGGAAGAGCAGCCAAAGAAAGGAGACCGCCCACCCACCCCCTTCACTCTCTCCGCCTTTCCAGCATGTGATCTCCATCACAACGTTCCTTTGTTCACGTTTTTATCGACTGACAATCCCAACAAACTTTTATTTTGCTAATCCTGGCTGAGCTTCTCTGTGTCCTTGGTTGGAGGTCCTTTTCATTAAACTACCCCTGGCCAATTCCAGCAAACTTTCTTCCTATGATAAATGAAGTACCTTCAGTGATGGAGAAGCCAAAAATCCCAAAGAAAAAAAGATGATTCTACTCTTCAAGATAAGCTTAGGATAACCCTTTTCTGGTGGATTTTTTTAAAAAAAGGTTTATTGTTTCTCAACTAATGGCAATTTGAAAACTTATGGACCTCAACTCCCAGAATTCCCCAGCCGACATCTGAATTCTGGGAGTTGAAGTTCGAAGGTCCTCAAATTGCCAAGCATGAGAAACCCTGATTTAGGTAGAGGTGTTTAATGAATGACAAAGGCACTTAAATTTGAACCGGGTGCCATTTTAAACTGCATGGCATTAACCAGCATCAATTGAAAACCTTCTTGCTTGTTTCTGGGTCAAATTTTTACTGCCAAGCGTCCACTCCAAGAATTTGGGAGGAATGAATGCACCGTAAAATTTAAAAAACACGCTTAAAACCTTTCTTACAGATTAAGGAGACGATCCTCACTGGTGCAATTTCACTAGAAATTACATCCACACCGAGAAAAATTGCCCCCCAAAAAGGACCAAATAAATCCATTTCCGAAACGGGCCGACAAGTTAAATCTGATGTAACGAATCGCCTGGCGCTTTGTGGAATTGTATCAAGTCACATATTTATTTCTGGGATGATAATAAATACATTAAACCTTCCTGGTTTGCGGCCTTGGCCCCAACTACATCTTTTACATCAAACACACTTGCAAAATTACGTATTGATATAAAGGGCAATGTATAAATATTTGCTGTTTTTTTTTTTTTTTTTTAAAGAACAAGAAATGGCAACTGATAAATTTAAACAAACCTGCAAAATCTTAACTTTGCAACCAGGGGGCCTCCAG